>NW_006783631.1:688936-696452 GCF_000442215.2 Lipotes vexillifer
TTTAGTTGGGTAAAATATTTATTGCATTCATGAAAATACATTTGCATTTTGTAATATAAAAAGAGCTTTTAGATATCAACAAGGAAAAGATGAACAATGCCATAGAAAAGACATTGATAGATAAGTAACAAATGAAGAAGTACAGAGCATTAAGAGCTTATGGCAAAATATTCAGGCTTAATCATAATTAGACTGCAAGTCTAAATAATGATGTTTGTTTTCGATTTTGCCACTCAAACAATCCAAATCACAATGGGTAACGTTATTTTATTGCGGCATTAAAGAAAACATAAGATACTTGTGTAGCACATAGCACTATGAATTGTTTCTAATCTTTCTAGAAAATGATTTGGTAGTATGAAGCAAAATGTAAAATGTGCATATCTTCAGATCTACAAATTTTACTTCTGGGAATGTATCCTAAGGATATGTGTAAATATGCAATGAAAATAATCTCAGTATTTTGCATATGTGAAAAATCTCAACCTAAATAACTATTAATATGTAAATAACTACATAAATTATCATATATTCTTGAAAATTATATTTTTATAATTTTTGAAAAGAAAATTTGAAATTTGAAAAAAAATTGAAAAGAATATTTTCTCTAATATGTTAAAATTATTCAACACAAATGAGTCTTAATTATTTATGGGGGATAGTGTTGCAAAAAGTAACTAATAAAACTGCATACCATTAATTTTATGGTTGTTTTCCTTTCCTGCTTAATAGTAAGACTTTTATTAAAGAAATTTTAAAATTTCAATTACAATAGATTTGAGTTTTCCTGGTTTTGATTTGAGTTTTGGCTTAGCCTCGTGATAACTAAATAATTTCCTTATGGTTTGTCTTATAATCTTTATTAGGAAACAGTTGGCTATATCTTGCTTTCTCCATTTTCCTGATGAGCAAAGTAAAATTTTTAAGTAACCTCCTCAAGAAAACAGAAGCTAGGACTTGATCCCATTGAAATAAAGGAATAACCTTTTCATCAAAGTTGCTGGGGAATGAAATGACTACTTTTCTGAGTTACATACTTGGTTCCACCAACAAGGGCCTGCAAATACCTTCAACTATTGTTGAATCAATAATTTTAATCCTTGTCTTTCAAGTTATAGTACTCAGTAGAAGCAGTTTGAGATTTTTTTCTCTCACACTGTACTATTGCAATAATATATTTATTTCTTCATTGACATGCTATAGAGAAATTTACTGTATGGGTAGTTAGATGATGTTTAAATTTATTGCAGTGCAGATTGAAAACCTACTTGCAGTACTGTCAGCAGTTGACCCTTAAGTGCTATTCAGGTTATCAAACCAGATATTTTTAATATTGGGACATAGGAAATAGTTTAATGCCAGTTGGTGTGAAAGTAGCTTATTTGCATTAATTAATGCAGAATGGTGTGGTATGTGAAAATATTTTATTACACAGGATGGCACTGTCAATGAAGTTGGTACTTTAGTCAGCAGTATATTATGGTGAAAATTGCATGTTAAATATGAATAATTAAAAAACTGATGCTAGGGAGCTTCTTTGGAATGAAATTTTGTATTATAGACAACATCTCATGAACTAAATTCTGAGAGCAATTCTAAGAGGTTTTTCTATAATGATCAGTTAGTGTATTTAACAGGAAATATATCAGAAAATGATTTATTCCTCTCACTCAAAGATCTCTTGTATAATACAGTATATTCTTCTCATGCTGGCTGCTTTTACTTTGCAAGTCATTGGTTATATCCTGGACACGATAATCCTACACAAAATTGAAAAATGATGCCCAGGTAATTTTTGTCATCTGCTTTTAAGACTTGAGTCATTAGCCATCCATTTTCTTAAATAAAATAAATGTTTTAAATGAAATGATGTTTACCTTATATAATTTCTTATTAGGTTGTTCACTTTCATAGTATGCCAACAGTATCGTATTTCAACTCAGAGTGAATACACTATGAATACTAAAAACAAAGAAAACAATATCCTATCTTTTCCAGATGGGAAGCCTGCTAGACTCAAATAAAGTAAGAAAAAGTCAAAATATTACTATATATCCTGTGTGATGATGGCATCATGATGCCTATAGGTTAACAGAATGACTAAATTGGGTTTGTGGCAGATAGTCTGTTTTTTTTTTTTAATTAACAAATTTATTTTTATTTGTTTTATATAGATTTTGCCAAATTTAGAGCTGAATTAAACAACATCTAAACTTTATCTTCTCTAGCATCATTTATATTTAGTCTCACCATCTTGAGTATTTTACTATGTCTGCCACTTACCATAATGGTGATACAGTGAAAGAATCTTACATGGTTCTTCTATGTGGTAACACATTAAAACGATGCTTGCATGTTTGGAATGTGTAAGATCTTGGTTCCAATCATGGTTTTACCAATTGTGTATCCTGCATGGATAGTACTTTTTTTTGTTTTGTTTTGTAGACAGGGTCCTTTGTTTAACTTCTTAAAGAAGAAAACATAGAAAACATTTTTATCCACTTTCAAATTGAGGATCAAGGGGAATGACATCAGTGAAAATGTCAGAGTAAGGAACTCTGGGGTGTGTCCATTCCCAGAAACACTGACATAGATGGTAAAACCTGTCAGTAATGATCTTATCAACATATGTAAGTTTTTTAAATTAATTTTTATTGGAGTATAGTTGATTTACAATGTTGTATCAGTTTCTGCTGTACAGCAAAGTAATTCAGTTATACATATACATATATCCACTCTTTTTTAGATTCTTTTCCCATATAGGTCAGTACAGAATACTGAGTAGAGTTCCCTGTGCTATACAGTAGGTTCTTATTAGTTATCTATATTATATATATAGTATTGTGTATATGTCAATCTTAAAGATTAAAGAGAGTAGACTAAAATATTGACAAATATTACTTATACCTTAAATTCCCTCCCATATTTATTTTCCCTTTCTACCAATACCTGTTGTTCACAATGTTCACAAAACCTTTTTTAATACAATGTCTTAAAAGGATTTTTGTAGAGCTGCCTCTTGTAATTTTGTGAACCATATTTACTACATTAGAGTATCCTACCTGATGGTCTAGTTTTTCACTGCATAATAAAGATAAAAATGTCCAACAACAGAACCACTACTTACTCATCGTGAAAGGTATTCCTTTATCCTAGAACAAACTTGGCATCATTATACCACTTACTTCCAAGAGAAACAAACACCCCTTTGTCTACATTGTCTTTTCTCTCACTGCCACTTTTTCATAAATACTATTTATTCAGAGACCTGCTTCCTCATAGTTTAGTTTTCCTAACTGTTTGAGTCAATGGCAAATCCATAATCCTATTTTAAATATCCTCAAGGCCATGAAAAAGTATGCTATTTATTCCAATTCGGCAGTTTAACTGCAGTGCAGAAAAGTTCGGCACCCAGAGATTTAAGCCTCTGTTTTAAGCGTAAATTACTAAGGCACCCGGTTCTTTTTTCTTGTAAGTGTAACTCTCCTTGACATGAATCCCCATAGATGTCTTAGGCAATAAATGGTATTCCAAGAAAATAATGTGAAAAAGCTAAATGAGAAGGGGATTTACATTTTTAAGTTGATATATTAGATCATCTTTCAATGAAATCTCTTAACTGTGATAATCACAATTAACTCATGCCTACTCGTGTCCATAAATCTTTGGGTGGTACCTTTAAAGGTCTTTCAGAAATAAATCTTTTGCAAAGCTGGAGCCATGCTTCCTGTCCCAGCTCCCTGAGAGAGAGAGTACAGAGAGATTAAGTCATAATATGGGTTGTAATCAGACAGACGTAGGCTCAAATTGTGGCTCTGTCTCCTGCTTAAACTTTCAGTGCTTCCAGAGCCTATCACGTGAATTATGAATTACAGTTTCTACTTCCTGAGGTCGATTTAAACATAAATGATATATGTTGAGCACTCAGCAGAGTCCAGTATATAGTAAATACTCAATTCAATAATTATATTAGTTCCTTTAATGCCACAGTCAACTGTTGTCTTCCCTATGATTGCAGGCTTGAAACAGATTACTAATTGCTTCTTGGAAAGCTTATGGTTTATAATCTGCAAGTTATAATTTAACCAAGACCTGCAACTGGAGCCCTTTATACTAATATAATGTTTCCTAACTTTGTCACCCCAAATGGGTTAAGAGCTCTTTGGGGGCAGGGGTCATGTTTATTACAGTCTTTGCATTTGGCAAGGTACTTATAAGCTTGCATATAATTAGTATTCAACACATGTTTATAAACTGACAGATAGACAACATATAGGAGTAAATAAAAATTATCAATTGGTACTCTTTTGTATTTTACTCTATTTTAAAAATGAGTTTTATCCCCATAATAATTTTTTTTTGGAATGGTACCTAGTGTAGTGCCTGTGTCAAAAAGATTACTTAACAGACATTTGATAACTGAATGGATGTAGCTAGTTTTCATTTGCAGAACATGAACATCACCACTATGGGTAACTTCTATATGTTTCTTGTGTTTAAGCTCTGGCAGCCCTTCCTTCAATATGCCTGTTGTTTTTTTTTTCTTTCTTCCAGTAACATCTCATGCTATGTCTGTGTTATATGTACAGGTAGTCTTCATTTTTTAAAGATTCTTGAATTGCAAACATACCTATTTTCTAAATTGTATTTGTAACTTCAAGATCCATACTTGCTGCATGTTCTCAGTCATTCACAAAACATGTTCAGAACAGCAGAACATCTGCGTTGCCTGATGCACACTTTCCCAGCTGAGATCAAAAAAGGTGATGCAAGGCCTTCTTGTTCCAGCTTTCATACTGTAAATTAGTGTCCTTTTCATGGTCTTTTAGTGTTATTTTTTTAAAAATGTTTGTGCTTTTTGTTGATGATTTTGCTATTTAAAATATTCCCAAGCATAGTGCTGAAGTGCTGTTCAGTGTTATTAGGCGCAGGAAGGCTGTGATGTGTTTTACAGAGAAAGTACATGTGTTAGGTAAGCTTCATTCAGGCATGAGTTACAATACTGTTGGCCATGAGCTCAATGCTGATGAATCAACAATATTTAGTGTTAGATACAGTGTCTTCACATAAAAAAAACACGTGAAAAGATGGTATGTATTGATTGGTCAATGAAAATGTAACCAGAGACCCACAGGAACCTAACCCTATATTTCTCCCAGGAGCAATCATTCAGTATTTGCTAATTCAGTGTTTACGATGACTTATAGAGCATAACTATAGCAAATAATGATAATCAGTTATACCACTCATGGTGATTAATATTTAGTAATTAGCCTCTTATAGGGTCCTAAAGTAAGGTAGAGGTGGTGGGGATCAGATTGGTTTGCAGGATCTTGTGATGCCTTCTGTACCTCCCAATACATTTTGGCTTCATGAGACTGAATGTCATCTCAAGTCCAGCTTCCAGGAGTAAGCACTGATCACGTTTTTACATAGTATATCTCAATTTTGCCCCACACCCACTACCTTTGCCATAACTATTCACGCTCTGTAACAAGCAGTGGAACATCATTTGCAGAGATGGGATGAATATGTAATTTTTGACTGTGAAATGTCTTTGTCCCCAAGGATCTCATCAAATGTTCAGTTCGGCGCTCACTATGCAACAGCCAATCATTATAGGAAAAAGACTGTTTCTAACATCAGGGACTCCAATTTTATCCTCTCATCATAAAACAAGACCTACCTAGCCAATGTAGAAGAGGAACATAGGATAAAAGGAAATGAGGAGTGTTAAAAAAGAATAGAAATGTTATTCAAGGAAGGAAAGAGAGAGATGCAGATTAACACAGACTGAATTTAGCCCAATGTGCTTCAATACAGATGTTCAGTAAAGCTAAGTCTAATTCTACTTGAAAACTCCCCCTTTCAAAATCTCTGCAACACTATGCAAACAAACATAAAGAAATGTCTACCTCTAACCCTGTTGAAAATCTCTCCTATCTTACACTCTTTACATTCTGTGGTGGACATACAATGCAATTTTAATTATGGAAAATTACAAAGTATTTGAGATCTTCTGAGAGTACACACACTCACACACACACACACACACACACCCCAAGGGACAGTGGATTTAGTGGAAAGAGTTCTAAGCTAAGAAAAAAGGGCTAGGTTCTAACTACCTGTAAATGGCAAGCTGCTGGCTTTGTAGGGAACCTATAGTTGAGGCTAAATCTCTGCAACTTGTTTGCTGTGTGTTTGCAGGTTAGGCAGGATTAATTTTTTTTTAATTAAAGTATAGTTGACTTGCAATATTATGTTAGTTTCGGGTATACAACATAGTGAATTAATATTTTTATAGTTTATGCACATACAATATTATTAACTGTATTCCCTGTGCTATACATTACATCCCTGTGACTTATTTTATAACTGGTAGTTTGTACCTCTTAATCCCTTTCACCTGTTTTTTTCATCTCTGACCCTCCTCCCTCTGGCAACCACTAGTTTATTCTCTGTATCTGTGAGGTTAAATTCTTTATTGTGATCTTCCATCTCAGCATACCAGCTGAGAGAAACAAATGCTGTATTAGGCTAAGAACTACAAAGCAGAAAGTGGATTTATATATCCCTCTCTCTAAATCCCATCATTGGGAGATCGTCTAAGTTCTTTGGATTCGTACATCGAGAAGAGCCAGCCAGCAACCTCTATAATTCTATATTATATAAATATGATAGAGACCAACATTCAGTGGTTATATCCATCCAGTTTTGTCTCAGTGGTTATTTTGGGTTGCTTTGACTAAAACAGTAGTGCACAGGAACTCTCAAGATGGATGTGAGCCTAGAATTCAGGTACAGTGTGTTAGGTGATTAACAGATGGGATGAATAGTTTCTTTTTACCCATAACATCATTGACACATTTGTCTGCTTTGAAGACCAAGTGTTCACTTGGCAGTTTGCTTTGGCAGCAGAACTTTCTAAGTTGAAAAAAAATGTTTATAGAGGTGGTCACATTTCTCACCTCTTTGTCAGCTATAGTAGTAAATTCAAGATTTAAAATTTGTAGTCAAATATGGAATTTTATAGAACACAATATGAAAGCCAAAATAGATACCAGGAAAAGTTATTTTCACTTCTATGACTCTACAGTGAAGGCAATCTCAGATTTAATAGTTATTCCAAAAGAAATGGAGGAACAAAGCTTCATTGTAAAACACAATATTATAACAAATGGGGGAAGGATTGTAATTTCAATGCAAAGAGAGAACACTAGTATTGCTTTACAGAATATGTGGCCAATCATGTTTAATTGAAGCTATTGCAGTGAGAAGTAACAATTTGACTTCTAGGGAGTTTCAATTGACAGTATTATATTTGTGCAACGTACATCCACTACAGGAATAAAAGAAACTTTTATACTTACATGCTGAAAAATGGAAGTATCAACATAAGTTCTGTAAATCTTGCAAATAATAACAATATAGCTAGATGGAAAAAATTTTCTTCACTAGATCCCCGTAGCTTAGAGAAAAAGAATTTCATTGAAATGTCACATACTTATCATCTCTT
>NW_006783631.1:696492-725943 GCF_000442215.2 Lipotes vexillifer
CCCTAACCTGTCTTTTGCAATTTTCCTCATTCCTCTGTATTCTACTATTCCACCATCTTTAATTAGTAAGAACAAAAATATAGGGATATCTTTGCATCATCCACTATGTTCCTTAATGTCACCCCATCATGGATGCTGTGATCCTTGGGAAGATGCCCTTTAAAAAGAAACAAGGCTCTTTATAAGATGGCACTAAGGTCTCTTGAAGATACATACTTGCAACCAACTATTTAACATATAATTTTCAACTATTTCTATCAAGTGATTGGGGTGTTACCCCATTTTATCTCCACAAACACTTTAAGCTGCAAGAGTTTTTCCCCATCAGAATCATTACTCAACAAATATTGATTGCATGTTGCATGCAAACATGACACCATATAAGGTAATGTGGAGGATGCAAAGGTAATACGCACCTGGACCTGACAACATTTTAGTGGGAAAAAGAAACAAGTACTTAAAATATTTATCTAACTTACGTTACAGGGTGAGAATTGTCCTAAGAGTTGAAAGTAAACTGTGAGACTGATTTCTATTGAAGGCTATGCAGAGGCTATAATGGAAGGAGGGGAAATTTTCACCTGAGTGAGGGTAAGGATGTCCTAAAAAAAAAGAAAAAAAAGAGAGAGAGAGAGAGAGATTCTCAGGTTACTCGGGATATACAGAAGGAATTTGTTTAAGGTATTTGAAGTATAGACTAGGTGAAAAGAAGTAGTGGATGTTAAGGGTGGGAAAACGTGTAGGACCCAAAATACCAAAACCCTTGAATATCATTGAAGTGGTTTGAACTTTATTTTATAGGCAGTGAGGAATCACTGAATATTTTAAACAAGTTAGCAAAATATTCAGAATCATACTAAATATAGAGTGGATTGAGTAAGGAATGGGATTGATGGTAGAAAGAAGGATTAGGAGGTTATTACAGTGAGGCTCAGAAAGGGTAATAAACTCCAGAACTAGAATATTTCACATTTTGAATTCTCTCTAAAACCAATTTTAGATTTCCTGGATTTTATCAAAAACATATATACCCATTAAGATGGAGCCTTTATTCCAAACTAGGGTCTATAACGCTGCTTTTTTTTTTTTTCAGATTTTTCATTATTCGTATACTGCTTCATATGTGATTTACAATATACACACTAGGTAAGTTCTTTGATTTTCTGGTTTCCATGAGCAACTGTCCAACTAAATTGTTGGTGTAGGTGTTAATTTGTTCATGTAAAAATATTTACCTTTTTTCAAGGGAAGTTTGGGAGTTAAATCCTCCAGAAGTAGAGGATTCCATCTTGCAGTACGCGGCCTGGGGCGTCCAAGGGCAGCAGCTGGTAAGCACAGGCACTGGTATGCACTGAGTACTGTCAGCCAGGGCCCTATGGAAAATGCTTACAGAAGCCACTCGTAAAAATTGTCCTATTATACTGGATGATTTTAATTTACCTTAATATCTTTTATCTAGTATTTTAATTTAAGAATTTATCAAATGGTACCAGTATAATGTTATCAACTAATTAAAAAGAAAAAAGTTTATAATGTGTGATTAAACTGCTAGTTAATAATGAAACCCAGGAGAGATCCAAGAATACTAAGGCCTAGTTCTGTAAAATTTCTGTTACATAATGTTTTATTTATTCTTAAAGCAATGTTCATGGCAAAAATTTAAGATGGAAGTCTACACTTGACAATGTTCTCTTAAGACTTTTTTCTCATATATTTTGGAATTATCACAAACTCAAAAAGAGAATGATTGATGTATAAAAGCAGTTTGAGCTTCACAATATTCTTGTGTCTCATGGGTGCCTGAATATAGACTTTAAGGGAAAATTGCTCAGGAAGTTGTATTGCTTGTTGTATGGCTTGAGCATGTTCAGAAGTACTACACATGGCCAAATTGATTTCTAAATTGTTTGTGTGTTTGTATGCTTACTAGCAACAATGTGAGAATCCCCTTTGTTCCATATCCTCAGGAACACCTAGTTTTTCCAGACTATTATTTGTTAATAATGACATTATTGCTTCTTCCATTCCAATTTTTCTGCTTTCTAATTTATTAAATTCTTCTTGCACTAGCTACCCTATTAGTGTGCCTAGTTATGGTGAGGTAGTTTCTTTTTTTGTAGGAAGATTTTTAAAAATGTATTCTATTATGATTGTAACAGTAAGGTTTAGATTTATTTTTGAATAAGTTTTGGTAATTTATGCATTTCTAAAAGTCCATTTCACCTAAATTTTCAAATTTTTAGCATAATATTTTTATAACTTCTTAGTGTTCTTTTAATCTTAGCATATGTTGCTGTATTTTTTCTTGTTTCCTAATATTATTTATAAGTATTTTATTTTCATGATCAACTTTGGTTGATATTTATAAATTTCACATTTGTCTTCTCAAAAAGCCAAATTTTAAATTTATTTGATCCTTCCTAGTATAATGTTAGTGTTCTCTTTTTCTTTTCCAATAAAACATGGAAGGCTATAGAATTTTCTTTAAATGTTGCTTAATCTTCATCCAACAATTTGTTAGTAATATTTTTAATAGTATTTAGTTAGAATATTTAAAAATACTTATTGCATATTCTTATTTCAGGTGTGTTATTTTGATGTTTGTTTTTAAATTTACAAAAGTGTGAAATTGGTTTTGAAACTAATTTGTAAAGTTCAAAAACAGATCTTTGTAACAGTCACTTAGAAAATGATGACTTGATTAATGGCTTAATATAAACTTTTATAAATGTTTTCCCTGCGATATGTACAGTGTTTTATATGTGCCTATTGGGTCTATCTTAATACATAATTATGTTTTACATAATACATAAGTTAAAGTTAAATAAGTTAAAGTACATAAGACTTTAACTCCTTAGTAGTGATGGTGGATATATGGTCTTTTTCTTTAGTGTTCTGTAGGTTTTACATTATATAATTTGAACTATGCTTTTAAGAATGAGGGGGGTTAAATGTTAAATACGTCTTTTAGTAAATTGAAATTCTTCATATTCTTATCAATATGTTCCTCTTATTTGCCTTTAGTAATTCTGATCAACCAACCCTAACCTTTAACAGAAGTTAGAATCCTCTAGTTTTGTTTGTTTGCCTGTATTTACTTAGAATTGCTGCTTCAGTAACAGCTGAGTAGGTTGAGGTATGTTTTCTAATTTCCCATGACCATCATTTCATTATGATAATTTAGGAAATATAAATATTTTCCTTAACAAAGTGCATATTATTAGTTTTATTCCATTTTATAAATCTAAGAAATACTTTGTTAAGCTAATTGGTGAAACAGATATTTCACATCACAATAAAGCTGTGGAATAATGTACTATAACTAAACAATGCATCTTTTCATTAAAAAACTTCTGGACCCTGAAATATTCTGGACGTGAATATACCTGAGATAGAGTCTCGGCCAGTGGTTGGTTATGTGACTTTGACCAAATCATTTTTCCTCTCGGCACCTCATTTTCATCAGTAGTAAAATGAAAGCATATGGCTGTGCTTTTTGACCTCCCTCATATTACATTCTATATAATTCTAAATATTATATTCTATATTTAACTGGGATTATTTAAACCTTAAAGGTTTACCAATAACATTGAGAGAAACATATACAAAGTTGCCAGACATTAGACCTGAAGCTTCTTGAACATCTTTATGGTTACATTTTATAAAGAAATCCTGTATAACACAGTGTATTCACTGCCTTATCCACACTAAATGGTTGAATAATTGATTAAATTATTATGAAGAAAACAAGTCAGTAATTTAAAATGAAAATATATTGCAGTGGTTCAAATACCATAGATTATAGACAGTATATTTGCATTTATCCTGTGTCTATTTTAGACATTTAAGACAATGTGTTTAATATACCTATGTAGGGCTGTCTTTAGATCCATTCCATTATGATATTCCTGAAGAGTGGCAGCAGAAGCTGCATAAGATATGCTAGATATGAAGATGCAGGTCTGATTCAGAGAAGTCAAGGATCAGTGTATTGATGCACAGTGGTGAGTGGGCGCCAGGAAGTGGGCAGGCGCTGTAGTCCTACTGCTTCACTCTGCTGCTGTCAACAAGAGAGCTCGTCCATTAGGCCAGAGGCATTCTAAACACACAAAATGTTAGAACACAGAAACCCAAAATAACTTCATGTTCGTGTCACTGGAGAGTCCTTAGGAAAAATGTATAAAACTCTGATTAGTTTTAAATGACTCTTTTTCTCCAAGCCTGAGAGCAACCTACATCTGTGCCAAAATAAGTTTTATACCCTAAAGGAAATAGTATTAGTTGTATGCAATTTCTTTAATGATTCCTATTTGTTATTGATTCCTTATTCTTTAATATATTTGAGAAAATCATAAGAATACTAAAAATTTACAAAAATCATAGATGGGGGTCATTTTGCAGGTGATTGAATCCTCATCCATTACTTACTAGCTGTTGATTTTGAGACTATTACTTAATCTCTACATGACTTAGTTTTCTTATCTTTAAAATGGTAACAATAACAATGCTTTACTAATAATGCTATTCTGGTATTTAATGTATAAATACAAAGCATTTTGAAAAGTATCTAGCATATAGTATTTTAGAGGTGTTAATTTTTACTGTTTTAAAAAGATTTTAAAAAATGTGTCACTTGAATTTTAACTTCTTCAGGAATTTTGGTGTTACTAGTTTTTTTGAGAAATAAGCCTAAGTTCTTTGTAATGGCATTTTCCAAAGTCATTTGGGAAAATTTTGGGATAAGTTCCATTCTTGTTGAGGTTATTTTTTGTGCAAGTAAACATAAATTCAATATAATTAAAGGGCGTATCTCTGCAAATGGCTAACGGTCCATTTCATGTGAATATGACAGGCTTTGTCACTATTTGAAGCCATCAGCAAAAGTCAGTGATATGATTATACCAGAGATGAGCCACTGCAATACTTTAGTTTTGCATTAAATTAATCAGAGTCCTGTAGTGTTTATAAACTAAGAACAATTGATTTTTTTCATCCTTAATTCTCACTCCCTAGTTTTATTTGATGTAAAATAAGTCTTTGGCTATAGAGAAGAAAGGTAAGAGATTGGGCATAATTTATAGATAAAGAGGGTCTGAGTTAGAATTCAAAGGATGGAGAATTTTTTAGTAACACTAGGTGTAGGGGAAAACAGTTTGGTTGTGGCCAACTTTGTGGGAAAAAAACCCGACACAATACAGCATGTATTATTTAGAGAAGGCAGTGAGTAGACCACTTCAGCTGTAGCAAATGTTTTATAAAAAGAAATGGTGGATACTGAAGCAGGAAGGAATATATTAGTCATTCAATTGAAAATAATGCTGGTTTAAGAGGGCGTAGCCTTTTTCTTTCCAAAATAACTTCATCTTATAAAAGTTAAAATCACTCATTGTAGAACATTTGAAAAGTCATAATTATATTAATTCATGTAGATTCATATATAAAAGTTAAATATACCTTATCTATAATTTTACTGTAAGAATTGAAAGCTTCTAAAAATCAGATGAAGTCTGAGCATAAGAAGGAAAAAATATTTCATTGATTAAAATATACTCTCTAGAATCAGAAAAAACTCAATTCAAGCTCAGATTCTGTTTTCTGTGACTTATGGAAGGTTGAAAGCTTTAAGCTTAAACTTGCTCATTTTAAAAATGAAAGAAAATCATAACTACTCCCAGTTTTGCTTGAGGTTTAAATGAGATAAGTAATGTGCACAAGTCAAGATTTTCCAGTGAACAGTATTAATAGTGTATATAGCTATATATGTATATGTGTATTCAGAGAGAGATAGATTGAGAACCTGCCTCAAACAATTATGGGTGCAGTCTGGCTGGCTGGAAACTCTGATAAGATTTAATATCAGTCTTGAGCTGCAGTCCTGAGGCCTTCAACTCATTGGATAAAGACCAACCACATTATTGCTTACTTAAAATGAACTGATTGTAAATGTTAATCATATCTGCAAACTGCTTTCACAGCCAGACTAGTATTTGACCAAACAGTCAGGCACCATAACTCAGCCAAATTTACACATAAAATTAGCTATCACAGCATAGTAAGCACTCAATAAATGATAGCTATTAATTTGATTCCCACTTGTCCTTTCATGTAATAACATAATTAATTCAGAATTTCATCATCTTTCCCCTAAAAATTTTTGCAGCTTATTTTCTAATGTCCCTTCTTCAATTGCTAGCCATTCTAATTCACACCTGCAGAGATATGGTTAACAATGCAGATCCTTAGCAGCTCCCACAAGGTTATGAAATGTCACTTAGATGCCACACAATGTCATTGATGTGACACACAAGATGTGACTAAGGTGTCACATCATCTGACTCCTGACACTTCATCACAGAACACAGCACAGATGTTTTTCTACCTGGACCAAACTCTGTAATTTCCAGAAGGTGACACAGGGCTGCTTTGTGCTCCGAGTGATTCCCCTTTCTATACCCATTGTTTTCTTTTCGTCAGAACTCTTTGTCAAATACTTTCCCTCTTCTTCTCTGGTAATTTTTCCCCAGCATTTCTACATCTAAGTGAATTGCTTACTTCTCAAGATTCTAATATTGTTCTATTTTATTTCAAATTTTTACAGTATTTTATATTATTTATTTACATTGCTGTCTTCCACCACTGACCTATAGTCTTTTCCAGAGCAGACAGAAGAAAGAATATGCTAAATGTCCCTCTCTTCTCTCTCTCTTTCTCTCTGTCTCCTTTTATCTCTCTCTCTCTCTCCCTGCCTCTGTCTTCCCCTCATCTTCCTCCCCCTTCCTTCTTCGTAAAATTCATCTTAGCACAAGGCAAAATGTAGATTTAATAAGAAATTAATGAAAGGCTAACAGTTGTTTCCATGGATAATGGGATGCCAAAGAAGGTTTTGAGGATGGCATAATATGAAAAGAAATCATTCCTGAAAAGACAGGTCTGGCAGGAAAGTTTAAAATAGAGTGTAGGTAACTGAGTCCAAAGGCAGAGAGCTAGGTTTAGAGGCCATTAGTATAATCTAGAACTGATTTGATAGATAACAATATATTTAAGAGATGAACACATCAAGTTTTAAACTGAGATCTAAAATTTGCAGTCCAACAATAAAAATTGTCTTATAAATACTTATTCAAGTAAATTAAATTATGCATATATTATATGTATGTTTTTACATATTTTTGCAAATAATCTCATTTTAGACTCTTAATTTATTTAAACCACTTTATTGAGTACAAGTAAAAGATTGAGGGCTTCCCTGGTGGCACAGTGGTTGAGAGTCCGCCTGCCGATGCAGGGGACACGGGTTCGTGCCCCGGTCCGGGAAGATCCCACATGCCGCGGAGCGGCTGCACCCGTGAGCCATGGCCGCTGAGCCTGCGCGTCCGGAGCCTGTGCTCCGCAACGGGAGAGGCCACAACAGTGAGAGGCCCGCGTACCGCAAAAAAAAACAATAAACAAAAAACAAATAAAAGATTGACACATACAAAAGGCTGTACTTTGCATTGAATACATACAAAAGACTATAAAACTTGAGATGAAAATAAGTATACACCCATGAAACCATCAGCACCTTCAATGGCATAAACACATCCATCACCTCCAAAAGATGTTTACTGCCCTCTTTAATTTTTTGTGTGATAAGAACACTTAACATAAGGTAGACTCCTTCTTTGATAAATAAAATAAATATTTTATTTCAGGATAAAATAAAATCACCATACCCATTCTTCCAATGGCATAAAGCTTTAAAAATATCCAGTGTGTTACTTAATTTATCACAATTTAGGTGTTTAGAGAAATCACTTTTCTACATTTTATTATCTATATTTTTGAGGAACGTAATGTTTAGGTAATTCTCCAAATACAAATAAAATTTATCAAACTTTCCTATCACCTACATTTTTACTTACTAGAGATTTACCTTAAAATTGTATTAAAATCTTAAGTGATTAGCAATGGTTCATTGCCTCTAGGAGAGTTTTAATTTCTTTGGTGTAACTGCTTAAGTTTTCATTAAGATTTAATGAAAATTTAACTAATTAATTAGTTTCATTAATTAATGTAAACATTTTGAACAATTTTATTGACTTTTCCAGGGTGACTTTAACCCTTCTTCGTTTAAAGGCAGATGTTTAAGGTAGCATTTTTCAAACATGTTGCTGAAATCTCATGTCCCCTACTAAAAATCAATATGATTTTGCTTCATATGCCATTAAGTGTGTTTTTCTCCAGTATAAAAGTAATCATTTTAATTGTCATTAAGATGTATTCAAGAAATACATGATAAGCATTTGCAAATATAAGATATACATGTGCATACTCATACACACACTACACACACACATAGTCATATGCACACACATTCACTCCCTGCTGCTGGTGTCATGTACATTTGGAACGAAAGTCTGGGGTTTAGAGTCCTAGCATACCAACATACCAGAGGTGACATAGAAGTAAATAAAGAAAAGCAGCCATTGAGAGTCAAGGTCTATTTCAAGTCAGTTCTTCAAGGTGGTGTGTGTGGTGTGGTGCTCATTCTTAGGTAGTACATTGTTGCAGGAAAACTGCCAGAAAATTTATAGCATAACATCCTCAAGTGTTTGTTCATGATGACCTTTTCTTGTATAAATGAATTTGCACCTTTTTTAAAACTCCATTTATTTTCATTAGTGGTGATAAATGAAAAACAAGGTTACTTTTTCATTTTACCCAGGACAAAATCTAATAATTGTATTTTTAGTTCCAGGAAATAATAAAAGCAATCCTTCTTATTATATTCTAGTATTAGACACACCTAAGGTCTAATGGGTCTCACTTCAAGATTGGAATCAGGAAAATCAATATCAAGAAGCTAATATGTTTTCTATAATCAATATTTTGGCTGGGGATAACTGATGAACCATAATAGGATAACTATGTTTGGATTTAACAAATACCCTTAAACTATCTCAACCATTTTGACTGATACATTTGCATTGTATTCAGGTGTATTTTTATATTAGTATATCATGTAGGCAAATGTGACAGGAAATACATTCTCATATAAGTAAAATATGGTAACAGTATAAGTGTACATGTGTAAAGAAAAAATATGCAATTACAGTGTACAATTTAAAAGAAAATTAATTTGCCTTGCTGTGCAATGTAAATCTTAGTGTCTTGTAATTATTTAAACAGCATATTTATGACTTTTCTACCAAATTCAGATTTCCAAAAGAAATGGAAAATGAAATTACTATCCTTTATAAGCACACATTTCAGATTATTTCCCTCCAATCAAGTGTTGCTTATTTCAATGTAAGGAGAAAACTGAGCAACTTGCATACTGTTAGCTGTACTCGTATTGCTTTTAAAGGCTTTGCACAGGCCTTATCAGAAGTCACTTGGTAAGTATGTGTTGACTTGACTTTGATGATTGCCTTGGACTGTAAACAAACTCTCTGAAGGCAGGAGCTCAAATTCTGTAATTCTGATAGCATGTATAACTGTATATTGAACTATGGAGTTAGCAGGCATGGGTTTTCCATTGAAAATAATAAAAGAGAAGCTGCTTAGAGAAGATGTTGTAACCTGTGCCAGCATATGCAAATGGAAGATACTTAGACGCTGACAGTTTCTAAATGAGGCCAGCCCTGACCTAGATTTAGATCTAGAGAGTGATTAGAAATATTGCCAAGCTTTTATCTAGTAATAATAATAATATTAATAATTAAAAAGCAAGAAAAGAAAATCAATTCACTGTATGCTTTTTGAGAATGCCTTTTTCCTATGCTATGTTTGTAATGTTTTATTCAACATTTATAAAAATCAAATGGAAACCAATACTGTCATATAAAGTACCAGTTTTAATGATGGAATGTCAGAAATGTACTTATCTCTTCTCGGGGGAGGTGGTAGTCTTTATCCTGATTTAAAGTGCTTCATTTGGTTTAATCCAGCATGAAATATAAAATTTTATAGAGCTTCTATCTAGGTCTTATGAACTTGTTACTTATTACAGATATAAAAGGCACAATATCTATTCCAGGAATTCACAGAAAATAGCCTTAAAGGTGAGAATACTCACCTTTGGGAACACGTACAGCATGGACCTCACCTTGCAGGGGGAATCCTCTCTGAGGTGATGGAGCAGTTTCCTAGAGGAAGTAACCAGCAAGTTGAGTTTTGGAGTTATATACTGGTGCAAGATTTGGACCTTTATTTAAAGGCGTTCCTCTGACTGTAAGGAAGCTCTCAATATGAAAAGAAATAGAGTAGACTTGTATGCAATCACATGCTTTAATTCTTTTGTTTATACTTTTAATAACAGAAAACTATAACTATTATTTCCAAATGTGAAAAGATAATAAAGCAAACTAGAAATATAAAATGTGTTAGCAGACTTGTACTAGAAAGAATAACCATAAAAACTCACTGTAATAAACTCCCTATATTTCCCTTAACTTATATTTAAGCAATTTTGAGTTATTTAGTAATAATGAGGTAAATGCAACAGCCATATCTTTTCCCCTATTTGTTTGTTTTCCAACATAAATAGCAATTTCTGCAGCACTTCTTGTCTCATGCTGTTCCTAACATTGAATTAAATAATATATTGTGGAGTAAGAGCCAGAGAGATTCTAGGATTGCACATTTTTAAACTATAAATCTGGATCATACATAATCCAATGTACTGAATACTTTGGACAGTTCCTGCTAAGCAAACAATTTGAATGGAGAAAGAACATAGATGATGATCAGTGAAGGTTTCTAAATATTAGACTCTTTCTGTTTCATTGCAGCTAAGCTTTTGCATATCTATTATTCTTACTTTTAACCATACAGGGTTATCCTACAGTGCGGTCAAGTCATATTCCTTCAATGGTCTAAATGAAAACTTTAAAAATAAGATTATAGTAGTGTTTTATTGTAAGATGTGACCCATGCTACACAACCCCTGAGGTATAAAAATTCCAATTAGGAAAAGTTCAGTATTCTAGTGATTTACTGTTATTTAGTAAACAGCATGAAGAGAACTCTCTGAGAGAAACTGTGCTCTGCATTAATGTCAAGATTCCTTGTGTCAGAAATAACTCCAGGCATCCTTTACATGGTGTGGTAGAGGAGCTCTCCCCTTGCTCTCCTTCTTAAGAACAACAAAGAAACTGAACATTGAAAAGAAACTCTATATTTTATGATATTTTGAATCGACCACAGCCTAAACTATAGTCTCTGAGAAAAATGAAGTAATAATTCTCCAGAGCCAGGAAAAGATTGAAAGCAGATATATACTTTAGTAGATTTCAGAAACTCAGAGAAATAGACAAATTGAAAATTTTAGCTGATAATTTCAACACTTGTCTTCCGGTTAAAGATAGAACAACTATACAGAAAATCAGTGAGGATATAAAAGATTTGCTCGACACAATCAATCAACATGACATAATTGACATTTACAGAACACTATACCCAAAAATTACAGAATACAGGGCATTTTTAAGTGCTCACACTGGGTCATAAAACAAGCCTCAGTAAGTATAGAAGAATGAGAATCAAACAGAATATGTTCTTGGACCACAAAGGTATTAAATTAGAAATCAAAAATAAACATAAACTACACACACACATTCTTATTGGGCTACGAATATATCCAATAAGAAATATAGTACTATATATCTAGCAATTCTAAATATAGAATTTATCCTGTGGATATATTGCACGTAGATCCAAACACATAAAAAGAAAATTCACTTGAATGTTATTTACAATTTAAAAAGCAGAATAAAAGAATAGAAACAACTTAAGTCATCATTATGAGACTAATAAAATATATTAGGGTGCATAAGATAATAAAATATTAAAAAGCCATTAAAATTAGTATGATTCTTCTACATGTGCAGATATGCAATGCCATCCACTAATAAACGTGAATATAATTAATCAGTATGCTTTCTTTTTAAGTCATTGTAAATTTTTGAGACTTTGGTTCCTTTGGGTCTTATTTCTAAAACCAAGGTGTATTATCTTGGTAGCTCATCCAGTTTTAATCATATGGTTAATAAAACATCTATTAAACAATTCAGTTAGCATGAATTCAGTTCTGGTAACATTTATTACTCCCAAATGTGATGACCTTCAAGAATTTAGTTAGTAAAATGTAGAAAACATTTTCTATATATATAAAAAAAGTAGCCACTTGAGTTTTTAAAGAATAAGAAGTTTGTCCTTAGAATCTGCTATGTTAGTCACTAGAGAATTCTGTTGGAGTGAAATTAAAAAATGGCTGAGACATTTAAAATCTAGAAGCAGAAGATGATAAATCAAGAAATACTTGGGACAAAACTACAATAGTTATAGCACAATAACATGCAGATAAAGCTAGTCGAATGCATACATTTTTTTTTTTTTTAAATGAGGGAAATAGTGGGTTTGTTTCTTTGGAATCATGATTTTGGCCCATGGGCCCAGCCGCTCCGCGGCATGTGGGATCCTCCCAGACCGGGGCACGAACCCATGTCCCCTGCATTGGCAGGTGGACTCTCAACCACTGCGCCACCAGGGAAGCCCTAAAAATAAAGAGATTTTACAGAAGAAAAAAGTTATTTGAAAAGACTTTGAAGGAAGATCTGATTTATTTGCTCTGGATGTTTGACTTGTTGTATCAGAGAATCTAAAAGGTGAAGAAAAATAAAATAAGGGATCTGCTGGGACAGAGAAGTGTTGGCTTGGTTGGCCTAGAATGTTATGGTGACTAAATATTTGGTGGATTGTAAACGCGGTTTTTAAGAAAAATATGAAAATTTTGCTCTAAATCAATCAATTAATTCGAGTCAATCCTTGATGTTTAATTTCTCCAGATGAGTTTTATTATTGCTACTGAAGTTTGCTGACAAAAAGTTTACCCATATCTTGGAGAAGTGTTAATGCAATTTGAAAGCTGTGAAAATAATAGATCTTTAAGGATACAAATAATGATACAGTTACCAGTTAATTTTTATTTAAGGTAATAAGACTTATTTTAAATTTCATTTTTAAAAGTTTTAGAATATTTGGCCTGTAAGATCTGATTTTTTTTTTAAAGTGTGGTCAACTGTATTTAGGAAACGTTATATAATATCGTGGATTTCAGTGTTTCAAAATGAAATTAGCAAACTTTGAAGGATCCTGAATTGAAAGAAAGAGAGGGAGGGAGGGAGGGAGAAAGGAAGGAAAAGAGAGAGAGAGAGGAAGGAAGGAAGGAAGGAAGGAAGGAGGGAAGGGAGGAAGGAAGAAACTAATACTGTTTAATTCAATATTTCTTGGTTGTTTACCCCAAATCAAGGGTCAGCAAACTTTTTCTGTAAAGGGCCAGATAGTAAATATTTTTGGTTTTGCAGGACAAGAGGCAAAATCAAGAGTATTATGTAAGTTTTAATGTAACAAGGCAGAAAAACACATTGCCAGAAAATTCTGTTGAGGTAATTCAAAGTAAAATAACAATTAAGTGTAATGTTTTATAATACATATCTACCAATAAGAAGAATGAGATTATTTTTTGTGGGATAACTTTTCACCTAATTAGGATTCCATGTAAGTGTTCCCTCTCATCAAATTAATTACACATGTTGGTTTGCAAAAACCATTCTTAGTTCATGGGCCAGGCTAGATTTTGCTCATGCACCATAATTTACTGAACCCTTCCATAGACCATGAAACTTTTTTTTTCATATAATGCCTATCAGAGCTAGTATTTTTATAACTAGTGTTTTAGAATATTACTTTTCTGCATTGAGAGCCAGAGAATGGTAAAGCTGATTGTCATGAGCCTCATATGAAAAGGATTTTTTATAATGGGGTGGAAGAATTATGTTCTAAAGGAACAAAAGGGAGCAATGAGCATCTTGAGGTATGAGATAATAAGCAGGGGTCACTAGAGAGGGTGTCTGGGTAATGATGTCCTCAAGGGAGACCAGGGTTCAGATATGGCAAAGAGGGAGAAGGAACCCTTAGAGAAGTAACAAAGTAGAGGGAAATAGGTTGGTTTTGGAGGGCCAGTTTTCAAATATAGAGTAAAAGGGCATGGAAGGTTGAGTGGGTAAAGGGCCAGGGAGTATTGAATGTTATTATAAGGATGATGACATGGTGGAAGATAAGTTGTTAGTGACAGTAGTTAAAATCTGGAGATGTCTGATACAAACAGGAATAAATGACATGAGAGATTTCACTGATAAAGTCTGTGTGAGAAAAGTGATCACTAAGCCTGGGGCAAGGAGACTTAATTGCTGCAATGATGGGATCCATGCAAAGCTTGATGGTCTTCTTTGCTTGAACCCTGTGATGAAGGATTCTGGACAGCAGACTTACAGCCTATGCAGCCTAAATGATTTTGAGGAAGTAAATTCTGGGTGTATTTCCTCAATTCTCATTCTCCTCCTCCTCTTTTTCATCTTCCTTCTCCTTCTTACTACTTTTAAATTCCCAGAAAAGTCTTTTATTCAGGGACATTGTTTTGAAAGTTTGTCAAGCCGTCATTTTTTTCACCTTGTCTTATTCCATCCTCCATTTATAAACCCAAGAATGTATATGCACTGGTGATATTCCCCCTCCTCCTGCCCAGAATCACACTGTTCATTTGCTTCTGTCATATCTCTTCAGGAGTTATGATACCAAGTTATCAGTGGAGGATGAATTTGGACTTTCCTATTAAAGCATTTTGCTATCTGTCTAGACATTGATTTTCTATCTCTGTTAGTCTTGGTTTTGTCTAACATTAAAGTATTATATGCATCGAACTTGGAAATACACCCACCTCCCACCAAAGGCTAATGTAAAAGAAGTCCATTTTAAGAGAGGGCATATTATTTGTCTACTCTATTAATACCTGTAGAATCAGCAGACCCATATAGGAAAGGTGTTTGGAGGTTCAGTTTGAGATATCCTATACCTTAGTTGTTAATTATACAATATCATTGAGATCACTGAGATTTTATTTCACTTTCTGCTTCTCCAAGAATAGAGGGTTATTATTTAAATTTACTCAAAATGAAATGAAAGATTCTATGATCATGATTAAAAATTTTTCAAGACACTTTATCCATCTTTGTACCTCCACAAATGGACCAATATTATTCTAGTCAGTTTTTAAATAGAACTGCTTTTCAGAATGACTAGTAAATGGATCATTGTTAAGAAAGATCTCATTCTTATCTCCTTATGTTTCTCTCACTTCTCTCCAGCTCTCCAACAAATCTTTGATACCTATAGTCTGGCTTCATTCACCCTCTAACACACATCTCTTTGCCTTGTCATTTCTCCCCCTATTCCTTCTGCTTTTTTCTATATAATGTGTTTTCAACATCTGATCATTTAAACCCACCTTTTCTCATGCCATTTCCTCTACTTGAATTTTGTTTTACCTTTCTCTGCCTAGGAAAATCCACCTGAACTTGTAAGTTCAGCCAAATGTCATGCCTCATCTGAAACCTTTTCTGACCCTCCTATTCCTCAATCAGATTCAAGCTGTCTTGTGTCTTTATTCACATTCTAATAATGCTTTGTGCATCAATATGTCATAGAAATACCATGGAGTTTGTTAATTACTTCTTGTTTTTCTTATCTTTCTTATTTTAAGCTGTGAATTCATCAACTACAGGGACTAAGACTCAGTCGACATTGTCTCATAGACATGGTGCATAGTAGGAGTATAGTGAAATTGCAAGTGAATAAGTGACCTGTATAACCATCATTCCTCCATGTGTACCCCCATACATGTAGTTTGCCATCTTCTTTCATCTTTAAACTTTCTTCATTAAGAAACAAAAATATTTCAAGTAGTAAATATATATAATTATATGTGTCTTTAAATAATATGAAATGTCTGACATTAGCATTTTTAAAAAGTGGTATTTCACAAGGAAGTCTATGTTCTGTTCAAGGTAGATTTTTTTCTGTTTTATGTGTCAGTGTCTCCCCAAGAAAGAAGAAAATAAAACAAACACAGACAAAAACTGTACTATGTGATGACAAGTGGATGAGATTTACTAGGGCAGAGATTGCCTTGTAGATGGATTAGTGCATAAATCCTAACCAATACAATTTGCTTAGAATTTTAGTGTAAAGAATTTAGCCTTTAGTCTTTATGGAATGCTGAAAGTTTAATTGGACAATGTCGCAGTCAAAGAACTGACAGAAAGGGTCTGTTTTGTCATTTTATTGGATGGATGCAAGTTAGGAGAACTGAAGAGGGGGAAGCAGTGAATAAACTACTGCAAACACCAAACATGAATTAATAAAAATCAGAAATGACTCTTTCAAACATCCTCTTACATTCTTTCAGCCACAAAATAAAGTTATTAGGGTATATTGTGTTACAGTTACACATACAGCAGAGATAGGGTTTAATTATACCCCATTGTAGCAGACAGATAACTGAAGCACAGCAATAATCATTTCTGTAGACTCTCACATGGGGAAAAAGAAGGAGACAACAAGGAAGTATTTCAAGGGCTTTTTGTCCTGCATTTCAAGTTATGCTTGAATTTAAATGACTCTCATCCTCAGTTGATCATTAGCTCAATTTAACTTTATAAGAACATTAACTAGAATAAACAAATTAATTCTGGACATAAGACATTTCATTACTAAGTTGGATTTTTATGATTATTTTACTGATATCCAGTATTTGGGGAGGATACAGTAAAAAATGCTTGGATATTCTTGTATTGAAAAAAACGGCCTGTATTTTTCATTTGTGCCTAGGGATGCCTTGAAATTGCCTGAAGTGGAATAAAGAGTCTAGAGCTGTGGGTAAAATGTGCATGGGAGATAGCCAAGGCTGGTTCCACCTTCTGCATTTTTCAATTTGTTTTCTTATCAACATGCCCATAAACTGGAAAGCATTAGGCACAGACACATTGATAAGCACATGAGAATTATGCTTCCAGTCTCCCTCAATCCTCAGTCATGGAATCTCTTTTTAAAATTTTGGAGTCTCCATTTGAAATACAAGGAGTTACAATACAAATGTAAAATCAAATTGTTTTAGCATCAGAGAATAAAATGCATGTGCACCATGCTTTTTGCTAATCCTGGGATGGATGAAAGCTGGAAAGAAACGGGTTAATTTAGCTTGCTACCAACATAATTGATAGTGAAGGGCTTTCTTACCCATGAGGCTTTGAAGGTTAAGCTGCCGCATGTCACCTGGTAATTAGGATTCCTGGAAGTAAGCGAGAGACATGGATTCACGTTCATTTCAACCAAAAATGAATTCATTAAATAGATTTCTGAAAGCTCTCAGAACCAATGAGAAAGTTGGAATTCCAGGACTGGAAAATGAACAGGAGCCAGGAGGGGTCAGGCATTGTTGAACATAGGATTTGTTTAGGAAAACTTGATTACAATGCCACAGGAATCTGTGATTAGGATACTGCAACTGGCAGCTACATCAGTCTCAAAAAGAGCACTGCCAGGATTAGATCCCATGTCTCTTTGATAGAAATCCCATTTTCTACACTTTTGCTTTTATTCTTGTTTCCCATTTCAAGTTCTACTGCTATGACACATATTGGGCAGTAACATGTCCTGCTAAATTAATGTCATCATACATTGGTTTTGTTTTTCTTTACTGGCCACATCTACATTAATTTGTGTGTGCTTGTATTGAAATGCAGCATTAGATTGTAAGATCTCGTCCTTATATCCCCAAAACTTAGCACAGCATCTAGCATGTAAACAGTCCAGATACCTATTTGGTAAATGATAAAGGACTAGAAAAAAGGGTAATAAGACAAGAGATGGAGTGGTGAAGGAACAATGAAAAAGAAGAAAGTGGAGTAGAGGAAGAAATGGATACACAATGACTAGACAATACCATCCTCTAGCATTCTGACACATATAAATCAGCACATTACATTTTTTTAAATAATATAATAATGTTGATTGTCTTCAGTGTGTCGCAGTTTATTTCTTAGGGCTCATAAGTATTTTTAATTAATTTTTCAATTATCAAAATGATCAATTTATCATAAAGTCTTCTCTTACTCTAAATGAGGTTTAGGGAATGACACAGCCAAGAGATAGTCTGTTGTTACACTTCATTGTTTGGAGTTGGTTTTCAATTATCTGTTTGCTTGCTTTTATCTGGTATCCATTTTTCTCCTAAAAAAAAAAAAAATGGATAAAAGGGCTTTGGAATTGGGGAGTGACTTACATAATTATGAATTTAAGGCAAAAGGATATATTTCACTTCTTTGAGATGCATAATGTTCTATAAAGGTTTTAAGAAATAAGAACTCTTTGAAAGGGCTTCCTGATATGAATAATTGCAAATGTCAAGGGATGAGAGTTCTCTGATAGTGATTCTATCTCTAGAATGTCAGGTACTAGTGCAAAGGTGACATGAATGATTTGAGTGAGTTATTCTATCCCAGAGATGGTTCTGCAGAGAAATGAAAGCAGTACTCTATAACCCACAGACAGATTTATTCAAAGCTAAAATGTCAGAGGTAATCAAACTATTTAACTTGTGCTCATAGCTTTACTTTGCATTACATAAATGGGCTGTCAGAATTTATTACACACTGACAAAGAAACAAAATTTTTATAAAGTTGAATGATGTACTGTGGCTTTCAGTAAAATATTGATAATCTTTAAGGTAGCATTTTCAATGAATTATGATTACTAATAAAATTCTGCATAATTTTTTCCTTTTTCTTTAAGTTAACAGAATGCAGCAAATATGCAGAGCTGATTCTTGTGAACAATCCCATTTTCACAGTGCCCAGAGTAGAAACAGAGCATCATTCATATATCAGAAGACCCCTGATTTGCTCTTTACTAGTGCTACCAAACCAAACTTGGGTCTGCTCACCCACCACACAGCAAAGCTAATCTACTGACACTGAGTTGTGGTGAAGGCAAGTACAGCATTTATTTGCAGGGTGCCAGGCAAGGAGAATTGGTAGTTCATGCTCAAAAGACCCAAACTCCCTGATGGCTTTCAGGGAAGGGCTTTTAAAGGCAACATTTGGAGTGAGGGTTGCAGCTCATGGACTTTCTTCTGATTGGTTGGTGGTGAGGTAACAGGGTGATCTTTCAGGGACGTTAATCATCAACCTTCTGGTTCCAACCAGTCTTGGTTCTATGTGCTTGTGGTCAGCATACAGTTACCATCTTCCACCTGGGTGGGGATCTTAGTTTTTGCATAACAAATCAAAGATATGTGTCAGATTGTTATGTGTATTCCTTAAGAAGGAACTAGGACTCTGTTTTATCCCTAAACTATTGTTTCTTGACTGCTTTTCCTTTGTTTCTTCATTCCTTCACTTCCCTAATTATTAACTGCTTGAGTCTGTTCTTTGTAACTCAGGGAAGTCCTAGGAGACTAAAGCCTTTTTTCTACAAACAAGAAACTGGGGACACAGAAGGGCTTTTATACCCAGGAGGGCCCCACAATGTCCTGCTCAGTTTCACTAGCACTATTCCCTGCCAAGGGTAATTATTATCATAACTTGCAACACAATTGTTGACCATTAAAAATAGCACTGCTATGAGCATTCTCGTATATGTTCCTTGATATATTGGGTTCCCATATATGTCCATATATTGGATGTATATCCATATACATTTTTGTTATGGATACATATCCATATACATTTCCTTGGGTGGAGTTGCTGAGTTTTACAGTTATGCACATGTTCTGTTTTGGTAAAAACTGTTACATATATTTACAAAGTGATTGTACCAATTCACTCTCCCGCCAGAAGAGATGAAAGTTCCAGTTGCTTTACATCCTTGGCAACATAATTATTGGCTCTCATTTTCACTTTAGCCATTCTAATTGTAAAATCAAAATACTCTGATTTTTTTTGTCTGCTTATATTCTTTCGTGTTACCAAAAGAATCTGTTATATAAATCAAAATAAGGACTTTTATTTATAAGTTTACATTTAGAGTCTTTAAAGAATAATTCCTCCAAGTGTTTCCTAGACTGAAATGTAGTATATTGCTTAAAAGGGAAAATTTTACTTCAAATCCAATGGAATCATATCCATTAATGGAATATGGCTTAAATATTTCAAACATTTTTATTTAAAAAATACTTAAATGTCTTATGTATGTGATGGAGTTCAAGGTGGCTTATTGATTAAAAAAAGTATTATGTACATAATTATGTGCTTTAATACTGTCCATATGATAAAATTTTCTTATTTATTGAAAAATGATAACATCTGAATCTAATGATGCTAAATCACTGCAAAATCTTTTTTGTGTGATTTATTTCCAAAGTGATATTACATGAAATTTATTAACATATTTAGTTTAATATAAATTACTTAAGAAATTGATAAGTTGGAATAATTAAAAATTAAAATCTGTTCCTGGTAAAGCAAAAGGCAAAGATTCCACACAAATTTTGGAGCCACTATTGGATCAGGAAGTATGACTAGGTTGGAGTATGGTTAGTGGTCCAGGAGCCAAAAGAAGCAAGGATATGCTTATCTGAATGTTCACATCTATTAGGGCAGGTTGAAAGATAAGAACTGCATAGATTTGAAGGGTATGAAACTACATATATATATATAGATAGATAGATAGATATATAGATAGATAGATAGATAGATAGATATATACTGCTACTTAGTCACTATTGTTGAAGCTGGCATGCAAAAGCCACTGCCAAAGGTTAAATGTCTTTCAGTTCCTAACTAGCAGCTTTCTCATATTTGCAGAAAGTAACTAGAACCCATCAAGCAAAGAAGCTGAGAAGACTAGTTTGCAAGGGAATCTTAGAATTGTAGATTTCAGGTTTCTGATGACTCAGTAATAGAAGACTATGGGGGGTGGGGGGCAGGTGTGGGGCTGAGTAACAAAAGACAACATTCAGGGCTTCCCTGGTGGCGCAGTGATTGAGAGTCCGCCTGCCGATGCAGGGGACACAGGTTCGTGCCCCGGTCCAGGAAGATCCCACATGCTGCAGAGCGGCTGGGCCCGTGAGCCATGGCCGCTGAGCCTACGCATCTGGAGCCTGTGCTCCGCAACGGGAGAGGCCACAACAGTGAGAGGCCCGCGTACTGCAAAAAAAAAAAAAAAAGACAACATTCAATGTATATCTGTTGGTGAGATCCCTGCTAGTGTAAGTTTGTATTAGTATTGTCATTGGTGCACAAAAATGGATTCATGTTGAAATAATTTTCTTGTTTTGTGCCTTTTGTCACTTGACAATATCTCAGTGAAACACCTCCAGGTCAACTTATGTAACACTAATTTATTCTCCTCAAAGCCCAAGAGTTACTACCTGATTAATCATAATCCATCCAGGCAAGCACTTTGACGGGTTTTCACTTTGACTCTTCTTTTTGGCCATCATAAACACTGCAGAAATAAATAACACTCTTCATCATTCTGTACATATTGGTGGTTTTCTGTTTTTGTTTTGTTTTTCTTACAAGACAAGGTCCCAGATTTGGGATTGCTGATGAGGTGGAATATGTTGTTTTCAGTTGCCATATTGCTTTTCAATATGCTTATCACATTTTATATTTTCACAATCAACATAGGAAAGGACCCCTTTCACCACATCCCTGCCAGTAATATATGTTATCTGGGATAGTTTCCTAATTACAACTTTTTCCCAGAAAGAGCAAGCCACAGTAGAAGGCAACCCAAATACTATCCCAACTTGGCTGTGACTTTGTAGATGCTCTTACACCATTTCAACATATGGGGATTTTTGAATGATTTATAGTTTTCTAATTTAAAATTATCATAAAAATCACTCAAATCAGTGAAGGTGGAATAGCTTTTAAGTAATATTTCAGCTAAAATATATCTAACATTCAATTATATTTCTGTTCTATTCTGATGTTCTTTTTCAATTAAACTGGCTGAAAGTTCAAAGAGTCTGCTCTTATGAGTTTGTATTAGGCATTGTCTCTGGTTAAATCAGTCACAGTAGGGTAATTTACATTGTAATTGCTCTCAAACCTATAATCCTAATGACTTTTAACCTCAAATGTTCATTTATTGCCATATGTCCATCACAAGTTGGCTGGGGCTGGGGAAGGAGTTTGTTCCATACCTCTTCACCCAGCAATCCTGGCTGCTGGGGCATCCATCATCTTAAGCATTACTGGAGTAGCAGCAGGGGAAGAGAAGGCAGAAAGTTGAAAATTGGCTCTTAAAGCCTCCTGCACAGCAATGGCACATATTGTGTTTAATCATTGGTAATGAGTAATATCAATTAACACATTGATAGAATAATTTCCTCGGTCATTTACTACATATTTCTCAGTTTGTCACAGCATATAGTATTTCAGCTGTCTTCCTGTTGCCTTTCTTGTGACTTTACCAATTTTGAATTATTTTGTGAGTGTACTAAGACCACAGAGTTTGAAAAACTGGGTAGTCAGCTTGCTCTATTAGCTGAAAAATTAAATGGTCAAATAGCTATCCATTTCTATTTGTTATACTGTTTAGGTGGCTCATTGAAGGAATTGATTGATGGCGTAAAAAATATTATGACAGTTTAAACAGTAACATTAGGATAAATGGCATTAGTGTTTGTCATATTTTCAATGTGATTTAAATCTAGTCGTAGCCCTTGATCATTGCCATTTGGATCCAGCTTAATTTCATCAATGTGCCAGAATAGTACCTGGGAATATTTGCAGCTCTTATATTGCTAAAGTAGTGGTGAGAGTTTGTGAGTATTATTTGAAGCTAATATAATTCAAGGAAAAACTTTGGTAATTTAAAAGGGTTCAAAAGACTATAATGTATATTTTCATAGAGGCAGCCACTAATTTTTTGTCCACAGAAAAAAGATCTTGTGGATATCCCCTGATATTACAGATTTCAGCAAATGGCATTAAAATTCTGATTCCATATTGCTTGTTCTTTTACATTGAAACAGATGTCAGTTTCATGTGGACTTTGAACATCATCCAATCTGTTCTTCAAATACAAATGTAATTACTGGTCAATGGTTTTGGTATCCAAAACCATTTATACATCTGCTGAAATCGTGGAGGTTTTATTAATTGTTTTGACTTAGAGTTTGTTCCCTTCAAAAAGCTGAGGATTTGGAACAATATTACATTGGGTTAAGTAACCCTTTTTAGTGTTTTTTAAATATTTATTATTTATTTATTTTTGGCTGTGTTGGGTTTTCATTGCAGCATGGGGAATCTTCACTGAGGCACGCGGGATCTTTCGTTGCAGTGCGCGGGCTTCTCTCTAGTTGTGGTGTGTGGTTTTCTCTTCTTTAGTTGTGGCGGGCAGGCTCCAGGGTGGGTGGGCTCTGTAGTTGCAGCACACAGTCTCTCTAGTTGAGGCACTCAAGCTCAGTAGTTGTGGCACATGGGCTTAGTTGCTCTGTGGGATGTGGGATCTTAATTCCCTGACCAGGGGTCGAACCACTGGACCATCAGGGAAGTCTCAAGTCACCCTTACTTTTGATAATAGTCCCATGTGCTTTTGTAGCATGAGTGTGGATGATCTGAATTTCTATTTACTTACAAGTCCTAGTAGAAGATTATGGTACAAAAAGAGGATTCCCTCCAAGTAAAGCCGATTTTGTGTGCCTGTTTCATATACTGTTTGTGAAAGGCAAAAGGAGGTAGTACAAAACACATAAAGTTTAAGCTTTAAATGGCTACCATAAAGCTAATATTATTTCTCAGTTATGAGGGGTTGTGAAAGTCATAAAAAAAACCCCACTTCCATCCAGTTTTAAGATACCTGAGATATAGTTCTCAAACTTTTGCCTAAGTGGGACCTGCATACTTTCAATAATGTTTATTTCCTATATTCTTATCACTTGGAAACTTTCTAAATGAAGTGAAAGCAATGAATATCATTTGTTAATACCACCCCCTCTCCTCCTAATAGTACTACCTCTACTGCTATTACTATTCTACTAACTATTCCTAGTATATAGTCGACATAATATAATCAACCCAATAGTCAATAGTTTGGGATAAGTTACACATTGGCTGAAGCTGTAGAGGTTTTGTTTTGATTTAGGTTCTGTAGCGCCTGCAAAAAGTGTAAGATTTTTGAACCAGATTATCTTGCGTGAAGTCAGCCCTGCTCCTAGCAATAGCCACATGTGTTACGTGTTCTACATTCATCATCTCATTTATTCTTCACATCAGATCTCTAAAGTAGGTGTGAGACATCCACATCTTATAAAAGAGAGGATTGAGATGCAGAAACGTTAAGCAAATTATCCAAGTTATTTGGATTTTAAATTTAGGCTGCCTGATTATAAACACATGTTTAAACACCTATTATATCTTTTTTACTCTCCACCCCCAACAATTCTTATTCTTATTGTCATCCTCACCTGTAATATAAACAACAGATAGTAGTGGAATGGTTAACTAGATACACTCACTGTTAAGTGCTTGCCAGATCACCAGAATCAAAGTAGGATATCAATCAAATGTTCTGGATATTAACATCACTGTGCACATCAAGGTTTAAAATCTAGGACCTCATGATTAATCAGACAATTATTTCAGAAGTTCTTGTGTTTGCTCTATCTGCTTTTGTGCAATGATCCTATAGCATGCTGGAACATATGGGCACTAGGCCATCTTTCACCTTCTTAGTAGAATGTCAATCTAAATAGCAATTTTGCTTTCATTGAATAATATTTTACTCCCCGCAACAAGTGGATGAAACACGGCTCTGTGACAGTTATATCACACAGACCAACAGTTTGAAATGTTTGGCATTAAAAATATTTTAAAGTGAATTATAAATAATTTTATCCTGAATTATCTCTATTAAAGATAGTTCATTTTTTGTGGACAGACACTGTTTAATTTCTACTGCTGTTCCTGTATTGGGACTATTGTTGTTGCTGCTGGTGATGTTGATATTATTTTGTAAGACTCTGTAATGTATTCGTATTAAAACTCTTTCTTGAATCCTCAAGCACAAGGTTATTATTACTGCTATGCTATTTAGGAAAGAATTACCAGGGAAGATTGAGGCATAGGGAGGTGTGTTCCACTCATCAATCTGAAGGAATTTTGCCAGTGTTTCCTTTCATTAGTGGATTTTTGAGTTGAGCTGGACAGAATCAGAGACATTCTCTAAAGATTATTTTATCGATCACCAATGCATTTTTTGGTAAAAGACCCCAAATTGAGGTTTTTCGAGTTGTTTGCTGTTACTAAAATGGCAGTACAGTTGTCAGTCTCTTAAGCCTGCAGAATGTTATCTCAAACCTAAACCAATTTTGTGTTATGAGGAAAAGATTATTAAGTAGATGAAACATTGTTGTTGAATATATGGATTTAAAAGCTTCAATAGCTAGTACCATGTAATTTCTAAATGATAACTGGATATTATATGATAGAGAAAGAAACAGCCATTAATAATTGAAAGCAATAAAAAATATACATTAAATAAAAACAAATTGAAAGCAGGCAAATAATAAAACACTTAGCTCTTCAGCTATTATTCTATAATATGAACGTTTAAAAAAAGGCTTCCTAATATTTTTGGTTTTTTGGTTTGTTTGTTTTACATGTTTCCTGATCCAGATTTATATTTTTGAAAATAATATCTACTATCAACCTGATATAAAGAGTAGTTCATTGCGACTGACATCTTCTGGAAAAGAAGGAATTATTTTTAATGGAATTGCTGACTGGTTATATGAAGGTGAGTGAATAGATTTAGTTTCAAAAGAATACAAATGATATATATTTTTATACAAAATCTATAAGAAAAATCTTCAATTATAACAATACTTATAGCACTATTTCTTCCTCTCATTTCCTCTCAAAATTGCCTTCATGCTTTCATATCTTTGCATCTGCTCATGTTTTGACTGGTTATGATTTACATGTACTTATATAATTCCATGTTTGAGATATATATATATATATATATATATATATATATCACATATACACACACACATATACACATTTTGTTCAGGCTAAATAGATCTTATTTTTGGTGATGCGTAACTAATGAAAATGAATAATCATCTTACATCACTCTGGAATTAGATACTGAATTTTTCTGACTGGGAAAGAATAAACAAAATCCTTTACTATTCAAAAAGTGCATGAAAGCCACTTAATTATTAGTCATTTCCATTAAGAACATTCTGTCACATTTTAAAAGCCACTGTATAGGGACCAAAATATTCAATAAAACCTACCTAAAAAGTTATTTATAATAACTGTTGAATCAAGTTTTCCTAATAGCTGAGAATATAAGAAGGAATCAGGTGATGAAAACCTCTATCCAATTTTATCATGTACCAATTATCAGCTAGTTATAGGTACAGATTGCCTAGGAAAAACTCAAAGTGTGAGTTTAAAACCTACGTTTCAGACTCTACAACTGATCTTGGCAAAATACATCAAAATTTAAACTAAGTTAGTCTATTAAATTAAAAATTATAAAGTAAGAATCTTCCTGAGAATAAATTTTACTCTTGAGCAGTACTGGCAAATGCAATCTTTCAGAGTTGCTACTTTTAATTATGTAAGAAAGTAAATCATTTAGTTTATTCATTCATTCATTTCATTCATTCATGCTCTCATTTGACAGATATTATTGAAGACCTACTATGTTCCAAGTACTTGTCTAAGTGCTGAGATACATCAGGAAACAAAACAAAGTTCTGCTCTCAGGACTTTACATTAAAAGGAAAATGTTGCTGGGTGGAACTATATTATTAAGGAAGAGACATTGTAGCCCTCAAGATTTACACATTTATGTGTACATGTGTATTTATATCTATAATATATTTTGTGTATAAGCTAGCATCAAATAGTAAAAGCCACAGTTTATTCTGAGGTGTAGGGGAACCTACTGTGGAAATATCAGTGATAATTATACTATGAAATTTTACAAAATGAAATGCACAAACGGATTATTAGGGCTCTGTGGTTGAGAGTGTCAAAAAACTGACTCTGGCTTTCTTATTTCAAAATAATGGATTATTAGAGGGGCCTGAGACGCCCCAATGAATTGAAAAAACAGGTGAGGAACAAACTTGAAACCTTGGTAGTTCTGAGAATCTAGGTAGTAAGAATTAACCACCTCTTACCTAGAGGAGCTAGGAAAGACACACCTTTTATCTTCAAAATATTTTTGGTACTGTAGGAGACCCTGAAAGATGAAAAAACCATGCCCATGCAGTGTACTAAGTAATAAATCACAGTAAACACAGGATTCTATGAAAAAACAAAGGAGTCAGACTTAGCCCATTTTAGGGATTTGTAAATATTTTCTTAATGGAGAAACCCTCTGAGCTGAGAGCCTCAAAGAATAAGAAGTTTAACACAGAAGAAGAAACCAGGAAGGAAAAATCCAAGCAAGAGTTAAAAGCTTGAAGAAGCATAGAAGGGTTAAATAGCATAGTGTGTGCCCAGGGTACTAAAATCAGCTTGGTATTATTGAGGCATAAAATTTGAGAAAAGGAAGGCAACAAGAACCAAGAGGCAGTAACCCTAAAAATTATCTGGGATTTCAATTATTTTTCCACTATTAAATGGAGAAACTAATACAGCTTTTCAGGAAAGGAAGTGTCAAGATTAGATCTTCCACATAAATAGATCATTTTGGCTGGAGTATAAAGCTGGAATTGAATAGTGAAAAGAACCAATGAGCAGCTATAAGGCTTTTTCTATGTTCTCTCAAGAGATAATGAGCAAGAGGACTAGGGTTAAAGCAGGAAGAAGGAGGGAAGATTCTAAAATTGATGAGGCAGTAAAATAGGTAGATCTTAGTGTTTAAATGGACGAGATGGATTGAAAAAGTCAAGAATGATTCTTTGGCTTCTGGTTTGGATCACTAGTAAATAGTGGTGGCAGACACAGTGAGTAGACATCAGAAGGAACAGTAGACTCAGGGAGGAGAGGAATAATTTAGCAGGAACATTGGTGCTTCACAGTGTGCTAGTATGCTACATTGGGTGACAAAATGTGATCCTTAACATTCAAGAAATTTTGAGTCAGCTAGGGGTAAACCCGATGTAGAATGTACTGATGACACTGATCAAGATTTTGGCCTCTGTCCTTTAGGAAAGGCTTCATATAGTTTATGGAATTACATATTTGAGGAAATTATAAGGAGAGAAATTAAAGACCACTATTTGGGAAATAAGGTTAACTTCTTAATTAGAGAATAAAAACCTGTATATTGGGGCTGAAACTGAACAGTGTGTTGAGGAATAAACAGGACAAATGGGTAACAAAAACTTTTGTTTTGGGGATGACACTGTAAGTCTGACACTTTCCAAAAAGGGGGAAATGGAAAAATTATGGGTTTTGCCATTCAAATTAAATTCAATCCTTTGGGCTCATATGTTCTAGGTATACTAGGAAATTCCAGATATGCTATGTAAGTTAATTCTTACGATGCTAGTATATCTAATCACTTACTGAAGAAACCATGATTCAGGGAGGATAGGTGACTTGGACATGACCTCAGCGTTCATGAGGGTAGAGCTGACACTTGAATGTGTGTCTTCAAAGTCAGTGCTTCGTCCTGGGCTACTCCACCTGTTACAGTGCAGGGCCTTTCACTCTTCCCTAAGGGATGACATGCATTATGGACCTAAGGTGTTAGATTTCCCTGGTCTCTTTCATCAGCCAAAGACTCTGAACCCTACTGTCCATGCACTTACCTCAATTCTTGCTTCAATTCCAAGAGAAGGGACCTTACGAAGGGAATAAGTGTTAAGGTTTGGCAGAGGGATTTAGGCAATTCATACATCATTGATTTTCCCTCAGCATTTTGCTTGGCATCCCCAACCTATGGTTCAAAAGTCCCACACGGGCCTTAATCACTTACTATCACTTTGCTTGTCCAATGTGTCAACACCTCCCAGAATCCAGACCTTCTCTTTTCCTTCAGTATACTCATGAAAAGGCAGTACCACCTATTAGAAATGCATATGATCTTCAGCAGTATATATGTGATACTCTAGTGTAGAGATTTCCTTTTTATTACTTTGCAGAAATCAATTATAATATGAATTAGCATGTGTGGGAAACCCAAGAAGGAACATGTAACATTTCCACTTACTTTTTCTAAATGGAAATTTACCTTCTATAATTATCGTAGGAAAAGATTAGAAGAGTCACATAAAAGATAATAAAATGTTTTTATGGCAAATATTAAGTGCGTTAGGGCCAGGCCATTCTGTGAGTGTGCCTATTGCTGCCAACCACAGTCACTAATGTGGAGTCTTTAAAAGTCTTTTAAAAGTGTAATTGTTTCTATTTCTAGTATTACTCAATTCCTAAGGAAAGTAAAAGCAAATAAAATATAATGTGGGGCTTCCCTGGTGGCGCAGTGGTTGAGAGTCCCCCTGCCAATGCAGGGGACGCGGGTTTGTGCCCGGGTCCGGAAGGATCCCACGTGCCGCGGAGCGGCTGGGCCCGTGAGCCATGGCCGCTGGGCCTACATGTCTGGAGCCTGTGCTCCGCAACGGGAGAGGCCACAACAGTGAGAGGCCC
>NW_006783631.1:726337-734196 GCF_000442215.2 Lipotes vexillifer
ATATATATATATATATATATATATATATATATATAAAATGTGTTTTAAAGAGTTGGTGAAGTTCATGGGGAATTCCCTGGTGGTCCAATGGTTAGGACTCCATGCTGTCACTGCCAAGGGCCTGGGTTCAATCCCTGGTCTGGGAACTAAGATCCCACAAGTCACGCAGAGCAGCCCAAAAAGAAAAAAAGAGTTGGTGAAGTTCAGAAGAAAAATAAAACATCGTGCTCAAAATGAAACATTTTAAATATAATTTACACAAAGCACCTCAAATCTTATTCACATAAACTGGCATATTTCACGTGGTAACTTAACTAAACAAAATATCAGATCAATATTTTGTTTAAAAAAGGTAAAGTTCACAGCTGCCAAGTTCACAGCTTTGAAAATCTCCATGAAGTATTGAATCTATTAAATAGAAAGGAAAAATAACTGTCACTTTCAATTATTTGAATAATGGAACTGACATGCCTAAAAGATTTATAAATATATTTTAGAATCTCATATTTTAAAGGAATCCTTATTTGAAATTCAGTCTAACAGTTATTGAGCACATATATTTGTGAGACATCATCTGAGAGCAATATAATGAGGAATATGGGTTTCTATGTTTTGGGTATTTCCAACTTAATGGAGTGAAAAACTATAACCAGCTATTATATAATGAACCATTTGAAGCATGGTAAATAGAAATATAAATAGAACTATGTCATCATATTAAATATATGTATAAATAGAATTAATTCTGATGTGTTGTGGGAATATAGGGTGGTTTATAGAAGAAATGGGTTTTGCATTGAGCTTTAAGAATGACAAGAATAAAGAGGTGAGAGAAGAAAATTACAAGATAAACAATATGCTTATCAACAAATTGGGATTGTTGCTTTTTTGTTATTTGGTGAGAATAATGCAAAATGCCTGTATTCACTTTTTTTTGTGCCTTCTCATAGACACAGGAAGTCACATTCATCCATTCATTGATTCAACAAATATTTACTGAGTACTTACTAAATCCCAGTAAAACTGAACTGTGACATATAAAAGAAAAAATGATTAGAGATGCAGCCATGAAAGCCAGAGGAAGATAGGATGATAACAATGCTAAGTCTCAGGAGGTCAAACAAGCTAAGGATTCCAAAGTTACTGTTTGATTTGCTACCAGAATTTGACAAAAACAAAATCAGTCAAGTGGTGGTGCCAGAAGCAAGCCTGCAGTGGATGGAGCTGTAAATGGGAAGTGAGAAGGTTATGAACATAGACAATTCTTTCAAGAAAGTTGACAGTAAGATACAGGCAATAAGGGGAAAAAAATCAACCAAAACCCACGGCTGACAGTAGATCTTCAGGAAATGCTATCTAAGTTGATAAACTACAAATGGATAAAATCAGCTTAGTTTTCGGAATTGCTTGTTAATCTGAACACAATGGTCATATATGAGTTAATTTTCTTTGAGTGCTTTGTGTTGAGACTATATTTTTAAGTGTCTGTGATACAAAACCACATGTGTTGAGAACTCCGTCTGCTCTGCAGTGAGATTTTCTAAATCAGTGTAACAAAGACATTGAAGAGCCTTGCCTACATTGAAATGGAATGGAATGCAATGTGTAAAAATACATTGTTTGTAAATAATATAATTACAGGAAGTTTCAATCCATGAGTAAAAGTCCCTATTAGTTGCAATTAAAGAATGTGTGCCTTGTTCAAGAGGACTTTTAAGCAAATGCATATTAAAGATTCTTTTATTTATCTACCTTCTATTCGGGTAGCTTTTTTATATATACCTGAAGGAAGTCACATAACTCTTTGTATATACTACTTTGCTATTTTATCATTTTTGTGAGGAACAACTTTAGGCATAAATCACTCTAAAATAAATAAAAGTAGATGATGTCCAGTTTCTATTGAATGCTGCCCTCAAATTGGGGCCATTCTTATTCTTGGGAAGTACTTGTGTACGCATACTTCAGCACCCAGGATAGAACCTGCTTCTTAGAAACCCTGAGTGTTGATTTTGGGCAACACAATCTGGTCTCTCTGTACCTACAGGTCTTATAAGACTTAGAGTTTACGTGCACTCAATTGGCAGCATGTTTTTTCTTCAGTGTTACGTGGCTCACTCATGTCTCCTCACCTGAATTTTAAGTTACTTGAATAAATCAGGGTCAGGATCACTACTGGAAAAAAAATGGCACATTCAAAATAGTATTCAGCTTTATCTATGAAGAGGCCACTTGTAAAAGACAAGGAATATACAACCTGTGGCTAGTAATGATTTAGCCGTTAGTACCTGAAGAGGGAAGGGGGGCAGCTGTTACTAGGGCCTAGAAGGAGGGAGCCCTGGAATTTTCACAGTATTAGAAGCAGTGAGTTTTGATTGAAGAAGACAGCCAAACCCACATGATTTCCATGGGTGGAAACCAACAAAATAAATACCATGGACTAACTTTTTTCTCTTTATTTGATTTGCCTGGTTTCATATTGGCCACACTTTGAGTTTTTAAACTCAGACACCGTGGGAATGTTCTTATTATTCAAATGAAAAGTTTGTGGCCCCAGAAGAGGTACACACAAAGTCTCATCTGCTGCCATTTCATTGTAGAGTGATATTAGTCCAGTTATATACCTGTCTGAAATTGACAGCCAATATTTGTGTTTTTCATATAAGGTTTGGGGGAAAATGTCCCCATTAAGAAAAGAAATAACTTATTATATGGCCTTAATTGGTAATCATAGCTCCGTTCCTGAACTATTCATTCCTTTTCCCATTTACCTGCAGTCAGCATTTTGACTAGATAGGTCATTTACCTGGTGCATCAAACCAAAACTTTATTCCTGCCAAATCTTATTCCTTTGCTTCCTCTTCTTAATTAGGTTGCTACCATTTTAGTTTTCCATTGAAATGGAAATTGGCATGTAGAAATGTGGAATTGGAAAATGAGATGGAATTAGACAAAAGGGTATTTGTGAATCTGCTAAATTCCAAATATCTTCTTCCTTTTCCTTCTTTATATAGTAAAGACACATTTTCTTCCTGGCAGCACAGTGACTGTGTTTTCTGTCAGTTTATTTTTCCAGTCACACTGAGCCCAAAACGGTCAGGGAAAAATTTCAGCTTCTAATTCAGAGGAACAGAATTGTGAGTATTTTCCTTGTTTGGAGGCAATCCTCCCTTAGGTATTAGGACTTCTACACCCACCAAGCCCATTGTCATGAGGATAAGAAACAGAATGTTGTGTCCAGTGGATTATTGAAGTGATAGTGAAAGAGAACTCTACACTTCCACCCTTTGGCTCCTAACTCCTAGATCTGTGCTTCCTGGTTATGCAGGAGGACACAGAACCTCCTCTGCTATGAATGTGCTCTGGTGGACATTAAGCAGGACACTAGTATCTGGAGGATAACATCCCAACTTCAATGATGTTGTCAAAAAAAATAGTGCCTAAATCGAGGTAGAGCAGACTATTTTACTCTTCTATCAAGCCTGGCTAGTGGGGAGCATGATGAAATCAGTGAATGCCATTCTGAGTCCATTGCCTTCCTTTTGCTGTAAAATATTTGCTGTTTGGAGGTGACATAGTGTGGGTTATTGTGGTAATGGATAAGTTATTCTGTAAGTCCATGAACAGCAGTGCTGATAGGACTACAGGCAGCAAAGACATGTCCATATCTAGAATATGTATCGATTTCTGTTATGGCAAAATTCTACCCTTACTTAATGGAAGAGTTACCATGTAATCCACCTGTCACCAGGTAGTCAGCTGGGCCAGCTGGGAAATAGTGCCATGTCAAGAGTTTAGTAATGATCACTATCATTGGCAGCCAGAGACAAACTGGCATGCACTCGGTGGTCATACTGTCCATCTGGTCATTGAGAGCCTCCTCTGCTATGGATGTGCTCTGGTGAACATTAAGTAGGACACTAATATCTTCAAATTTTTACAGTTTTACCCCTCCTGACAAGTCCATGCACTTATTTTCCCTAGACTTCCTGTCACTAATTCTGTGATTTTACTTTTCCATATCCCTGATCAGGTGGCCATTTATTAGTTACTGTGCATGAGTCTGGATGGACCTATGCTTCAGGCCAAGTCTCCTTCCACAAGAAGTAGAAAACTAAATATCTTGTTTAAAAGTCTTCCAACTGGGAGGATTTATGTCTATTATAGTCTTTTTAGGCCACTCCTGGGTAAGATTATAGTGCAGAGCCTGTCCAGTTCCAGTGTGTTCAAGTACATCACGCAAACCTGCCCATAAACCAGGCCTACATTTACTCCTCCTCTGCCAGCTTTTGTCAGGATGTCAGAGGCATAGGCATCCTGAGGCATAGATGTGAAATGAAGGAGAAAGGATAAAGCAGAGGATGCAATACGATGGGCAGTTCACTTATACGTTCTAGTCCAGTTCCTTATAAACCACTTCTATCTTATAGTGGAATATAGCTGTGTGTGTTTAGTTTTATGGTCAGTGAATCAGATAAGATGGACAGTTTGGGTTGCATAGTCACTTGGTATCCCATGGTCAGTCTAATTATTTCTACCATAGCTCAGTAGAGAGCTGCTTTTGAATTGGGGAATATTTATCGGCGCAGGAGAAAATGGCCTTTCCCTAAAGCTTGTAATGCCTGTGCTCTGATTGTCATACGGTGATTGCCAGAAGCTTCACACAACATCACTGTTTGGGAAGGACACTTGGATTACCATCGTATCTGCTGGGTCACAGGGTGAAGATGGTAGGAAAGATGGGACCATGGCCTTGATCTGCTGCACAACCCTCTCCACCGGTTCTTCTCAGAACTGGCAGTTTTAGAGGTTACCTGGGAATAAAACAGGTCAGCACATGTGAATGTAGTTTACGGTGTTCTTCAGAATCCAGAGTACAGGCCCTCTTTACTTTTAAATAAATATAATCCCAACAAATTTCCTCACTTTTTAATAGATATCCCAGTGTATCCCAGGCTACTACATCTCTAACCTTTTCCCTAGGGATGCAGCCTCTTAAAATTTACAGGAATTACTCTTTCACTCTGCCTTTATGCAGAGAAGGTCTAGCTCCCTTGTATAGAGGTTGCTTCAGTCAGCAAGAAGACTTGTGGAAATTTTGAGGTTCAAAATCTTCTGCCGACATTCCACTATAAAATATGTTATTTATGAGTCTGGTCCAGAAAGCAGTAAGTGTACTGCACACATCTACCCAAGCATCCTTAGCCTATTTGTCAGGCTCCCAATACTTCTCTACCAATATTGCTGTCTTACCTTTAAAACACAAGTGAAGTTGAGACCCTAATTTGTGTTGCACCTCTGCAACACTTTCTATGTTCTCTCGGACCTCAGCGACATCTGCTTTTCAACTACAGAAGAGAGGGACTCCAAAGTTGCCATGGTGACCTTTTGTGTTTTCCTAATTTAGTTGTCATGATTTCAATTTCTGTTTATTCCTATGTAATCCCTCTGAGGTGTCATAAGAACTTCACTTACAATCTTTATCGTTGTCATTTTTGTAGCAACTGAGTGTCACAATCACTTGTCCTCCAAACGCTTTTCCTCTCTAGCTGCATTTTATTCTATGTCATCACCAGTGACAATTGATTATTCATGATTCCATCCCTTGCTATGGATTATCTATGCTCCCAATTCCCCCCAGAAAGGTTATTATTACATCAAAGATCTCCAACCTAATCTCGAAATCTGATTTTGAAGGTGTCTTTTCTGAGTCTACTGCTGGTATTATGTTAGGGTCTTAAAAGGAAAAGAGTTAGCATATTCAATAATTTGAAAACTATTTATTCACAAAAAGATAATTTACAGAGGTGAAGGTGTAGGGGATCCATAAATGACAGAATTGTAATCTAGACTAGTAGCAGCCAGGCAATGTGCACCCCTATGATGATAGAAGTGAGCCATTATCAGATACAAAAGGAGAAAATTGTGTAGATGAGGCTGCATTGATAGGAGTAGTGAGATCATTTAAAGCACTCAGCAAGCCTCAGGTGATATTTCAGGACAGAGCCAAGGGAATACATACTCTACTCTCCTTCTTCTAATCTCTTGCCGAAGTACCACAGTGGCCATGCTCTAGAGAGCATGGGAGCCCTTTTGATATAGTTCATACAGGTTAATTTCCTGGGCCAGAAATCAGGTGTAGAGAAGTGGATAGTGGATTTGGGGTCACAAGAAAGATATCCAGTATATTTTTTAAATTTTATTTCCTTAGAGCTTAGAATAGTTTAACGAATCTAGTAGGTATTCCACTTGTTTGATGATGGGAGGATGGAAATATGACTGAATGCAGATATGAATGAATAACGACACAAATATGGTTTTATGCCATGTTTCAGTCTTCAATTACTGTTCTCATTCTTTTTACTCTGATAGTACTTTCATCTCCTCTGTTCACATTGTTGACAATCCATGAAATCCTGACTTCACTGCTTTATTCTTTCCTTTCTTTGCATCTTCTTTTCTTGGGATTAAAAGGTAGCTCAGAAATACAGAATTCTTCATGAAGTTGATAAAATCCACCACACTGTATAGAAAATATTTACATACAATGAAGATTTCAAGGACAGATGTTTGTGGGTCACTGAACCCACATCTACAGTTGTTTTCAAATAACACTCGTTTATTCTAGAGGAACTTCTGCATTCTCACATCGCCCACTGGTGGTCACCAGATGGAGAAAGGCTTGCCTTCCTGATGATAAATGATTCCTTGGTGCCTAACATGGTTATCCCCCGGTTTACTGGAGCTTTGTATCCCAAAGGAAAGAAGTATCCATATCCTAAGGTAAGTAAAGTGGAAGCGCTGTTTGTCCCCCCTCTCTGTGTGCCAGTGACTTGATTGATAGTATTCTCGGTTCATGAACAAGTTGTCTTTGGAGAATAAAATAAGCCCCCTTACCAGTCGACAGAGTCATCATTTTAAGAGCTTGCAGTGGTCTGTGTGCAGTGTTTGTGTATGAACAGCTAAAGATGATTCAAGGGTGCAGGAACTTTTGCTGTATTTCTTTCACTATGATGCTCTCATTCTTTATCCCTCACCTTCCTAGTTGAAAAGAGAGTGAGAAAACATAAGAAGCAGCATTGATCCCAGGGCAAAAGTTTCTCCAAGGTATATTCTGTGAGTTGTTAATAGCTATTATACAGGAGCAAAAAGTGCCAAAGTCAAATAAGTTGGGAATTCTCAGTTAAAAAAAAAAATCTAGCTATTTTTCACATGATTTCTTAGAGCACTTAATATACTGCTTCTAATGTGTATTATAAATCTCCTATAAAAAGTAGACTGAGCATAAAGAATCTCTAGTAAGGAAGACTAAGCATAAATAATCTCAATAAAAAATAGACTAGGGCTTCCCTGGTGGCGCAGTGGTTGAGAGTCTGCCTGCCGATACAGGGGACACGGGTTTGTGCCCCGGTCAGGGAAGATCCCACATGCCGCGGAGCGGCTGGGCCCATGAGCCGTGGCCGCTGAGCGAGCCTGCGCGTCCGGAGCCTGTGCTCTGCAACGGGAGAGGCCCCGGCGGTGAGAGGCCCACGTACTGAAAAAAAAAAAAGAGAAAAGAAAAAAAAAAACTAAACATAAAGAATCACCAATAAAGAATAGACTAAGCATAGAGATTTTATTAGTATTAATATTAGCACCAGTATTATTTTGGCAGAGCATACTCTGGAACATACTTTTTTTTTGTTGCTGTTGTTATGGCTTTTTTTTATTTTTTATTTTTTTTATTTTTTTTAATTTTTTTATTTTTTAACATCTTTATTGGGGTATAATTGCTTTACAATGGTGTGTTAGTTTCTGCTTTATAACAGAGTGAATCAGTTATACATATACACATGTTCCCATATCTCTTCCCTCTTTGT
>NW_006783631.1:737736-783289 GCF_000442215.2 Lipotes vexillifer
ATGGTTGTTAGTATTTGCCTTATGTATTGAGGTGCTCCTATGTTGGGGGCATAAGTATTTACAATTGTTATATCTTCTTCTTGGATCGATCCCTTAATCATTATGTAGTGTCCTTCTTTGTCTCTTCTGATAGTCCTTATTTTAAAGTCTATTTTGTCTGATATGAGAATTGCTACTCCAGCTTTCTTTTGGTTTCCATTTGCATGGAATATCTTTTTCCATCCCCTTACTTTCAGTCTGTATGTGTCTCTAGGTCTGAAGTGGGTCTCTTGTAGACAGCATATATATGGGTCTTGTTTTTGTATCCATTCAGCCAATCTGTGTCTTTTGGTGGGAGCATTTAGTCCATTTACATTTAAGGTAATTATCGATATGTATGTTCCTATTCCCATTTTCTAAATTGTTTTGGGTTCGTTATTATAGGACTTTTCCTTCTCTTGTGTTTTTGTCTAGAGCAGTTCCTTTAGCATTTGTTGTAAAGCTGGTTTGGTGGTGCTGAACTCTCTCAGCTTTTGCTTGTCTGTAAAGGTTTTAATTTCTCCATCAAATCTGAATGAGATCCTTGCTGGGTAGAGTAATCTTGGTTGCAGGTTTTTCTCCTTCATCACTTTCAGTATGTCCTGCCACTCCCTTCTGGCTTGTAGAGTTTCTGCTGAGAGATCAGCTGTTAACCTTATGGGGATTCCCTTGTGTGTTATTTGTTGTTTTTCCCTTGCTGCTTTTAATATGCTTTCTTTGTATTTAGTTTTTGACAGTTTGATTAATATGTGTCTTGGCGTATTTCTCCTTGAATTTATCCTGTATGGGACTCTCTGTGCTTCCTGGACTTGATTAACGATTTCCTTTCCCATATTAGGGAAGTTTTCAACTATAATCTCTTCAAATATTTTCTCAGTCCCTTTCTTTTTCTCTTCTTCTTCTGGAACCCCTATAATTCGAATGTTGGTGCGTTTAATGTTGTCCCAGAGGTCTCTGAGACTGTCCTCAGTTCTTTTCATTCTTTTTTCTTTATTCTGCTCTGCAGTAGTTATTTCCACTATTTTATCTTCCAGGTCACTTATCCGTTCTTCTGCCTCATTTATTCTGCTATTGATCCCATCTAGAGTATTTTTCATTTCATTTATTGTGTTGTTCATCATTGTCTGTTTCATCTTTATTTCTTCTAGGTCCTTGTTAACTGCTTCTTGCATTTTGTCCATTCTATTTCCAAGATTTTGGATCATCTTTACTATCATTATTCTGAACTCTTTTTCAGGTAGACTGCCTATTTCCTCTTCATTTGTTAGGTCTGGTGGGTTTTTATCCTGCTCCTTCATCTGCTGTGTGTTTTTCTGTCTTCTCATTTTGCTTATCTTACTGTGATTGGGTTCACCTTTTTGCAGGCTGCAAGTTCGTAGCTCCCGTTGTTTTTGATGTCTGTCTCCAGTGGCTAAGGTTGGTTCAGTGGGTTGTGTAGGCTTCCTGGTGGAGGGGACTAGTGCCTGTGTTGTGGTGTATGAGGCTAGATCTTGTCTCTCTAGTGGGCAGGTCCACGTCTGGTGGTGTGTTTTGGGGTGTCTGTGGACTTCTTATGATTTTAGGCAGCCTCTCTGCTAGTGGGTGGGGTTGTGTTCCTGTCTTGCTATATGGTTGGCATAGGTTGTCCAGCACTGTAGCTTGCTGGTCGTTGAGTGAAGCTGGGTGCTGGTGTTGAGATGGAGATCTCTGGGAGATTTTCGCCGTTTGATATTATGTGGGGCTGGGAGGTCTCTTCTTGACGAGTGTTCTGAAGTTGGCTTTCCCACCTCAGAGGCAGAGTCCTGATTCCTGGCTGGAGCAGCAAGAGCCTTTCATCCACTCGGCCAGGTACGTGGGGAGTTTCTTGCCTTTTGGGAGGTCTGAGGTCTTCTGCCAGCATCCAGCAGGTATTGTGTAGGAGTTGTTCCACATGTAGATGCACCCCTGGTGTATTTGTGGGGAGGAAGGCGATCTCCGCCTCTTACTCCTCTGCCATATTTCCACTGCCCTCTGGAACATACTTTATCAAATGCTGGGGTAGAACCATAGTCAGGCATAGCTGGAATAGATGGAATTGTTTTATTGAGTGAAGCGAATATGGAAACCCTGCCCAGATAACAAAACTATTTTTAAGTGTTGGGTGAGGCCTCTGAAAGCAGGCTGTGGAACCATCTGGAGTGTATTGGTTTTTCTCTTATATGTCATCGTTAATTATTTAAGTTCTCTTGCTTTAAAGTTTATTTTCCCCATGTTTACAAACAAAAAAATGTGAGCGCCCCCCCACAAGCATTAATCATGTAAGGATGTCTTATAGAAAACTTTTAAAATTCAGGTTTATATATTTTAGCTCTTAATGAGGTAAGAGAAGGCTGCTGTTTTCATTTAGAAGTCTTTATTAATCCATTTCTTTAGTGAGTTGTACCTTGGGTTTCCAAAGTATAATAGGTTTTATACCTTTAAGTTTATGCAGTACCTTAACTGGGCAGAGTACTGGAAAAATTATCCATCACGTGTATTTTTCTACTCCTGCAATGAAGGCATGGTCAGGGGGGATGACTTTCCTCATTTTCCTATCATCCACAAGACTCAAGTTATCCAAGGTGGGGACAGGAGGAAGGAAAGTAGTGAATATGGAGAGTCAGGGCTGCAAAGCCTGTTTCCTCAGGGAGATTCTGTGCTATCTTTCTCCCCATCCTGTCTTCCTTCCAATAGGTTATAGTAACAGAGTGACAGATTGACAGCTACAGGAGACAGCAGGTTTGAGAGGAATAACATGCCATGATTTTGAAATATTACTTCTAGGGTCTTCCCTGGACATAGATCTGAAAGCACATATACTCAGTGCTCTTCAGGAAAAAATGGCAATTTGACCTAACAACAAAATAATTATATTTCCCAAGACATTTGTATGGTACTCCAAGAAAAGTACTTATGTCTTCTCCAATTGTAGATTTAGCCATGTTTTATGTATGACAGTTTGTGCGGGTACAACATACCTGTACCTGTTTTTTTTTTTCCAGAGAAAAAATTAAAAGATTTTTGAAATACATTCGCACCCCATTTGATTTACTTATAATAATGAAAGTTCACCTGACAATGTGAATACAAACTGAAGAATGGGTCCATACTGTGAAAAGCACATGTCAATGGGCAAGACAGTCACTCAGAGCTGTTCAGTGTGTGCATTGCACAAAGGGAATAAAATCAACCCCAGGGAAGGGACCACTTTCTGTAATTCATTTTCCAAGAGGAGTGGGGATTTTAGGATTCACACAGAAGAGCCATATGTAATAGCTGCATCTTCGAGTTGCCTTCTCAGTTACAGACTCTTGGTGCTTGAACTTGGATACTCCTAGGCCTTATAATTCTATCAAGACTGAGGCAAACAAATGGACATACAGAAACATCTGAGAAAATCTAAATAAGTCAGCAGTAAGTCAGAAGATACTGGGTTGACAAACCTAGACAATTTGTTTTTATATAATAAGTTATTATTTAATTAATATTTCTTAATAGTAAAGCTAGGAATAAAATAATAATAATATTTGTTTACTAAATGGGTAAATCATGTGTGCTAATAATATGCTATATATTTTCAGGGAGACTTTTCACGTTGTTTCTTCATTCAGCCGTCTTCACAAGTGCCTCTGTTTTACAATTGGGCCAACTAAGCTTCTAAAAGGCTAAGTCCTTTTATAAAAGTCATAGTTATTTAGAGAACAGAGAAATAACTGAAGTTTATTGATTCTGTCTCTCTCTTTCTGTCTAAAACTACCAGAGGTTAACTTGTATCTCAGAAGATGTAGCTGGAATCAAAATATCTTCTTGTCAGGTTAACGAATAGATGTGGAGCTCTCTTTGCTCCATTAACTACAAATGACTCAGCTCTGTATAAGTAAAATTCTTAGCCTGTATATTTAATAAATGATGTATCTAATGCATGATGTATGTAATATATAGTGAATGTCCTGAGTGTGTATTAATGACTACCATTGAGGAGTATTAAAAATAAAGACAAATATTATAGTGGCCAAAGAGAAAGAATCCCAAGTCCTCAGGTGGCTGTCAGTAGAAATATCTGCCCAGGTGCTTAAGACAACAGGACTCAAAGAAACTAGGTCTGGGTTTTCATCCTAGTTCTCAGAATAAATTTCAGAATAATTTTCGGTCTATTACTTGAATTTTCAGTCTCATTATTTTCTACTCTGGTTTAAAAAAATGTTTGTTAGTTTTTCCACTAACAAGTGTGTTATTTTGATTTGTTCTTGCTTATGCAATAAACTTCCAAAAAGTGGTGCTTTAGACATCGAAGTAATGCATAGAGTTCACACTAAATTGTACTTCAAACTAAACTAGATTAAAACGAGTACAGCAAATACCCAATGTGGTCAGGTTTACTAATGAAATACTTACACTAAACAAATATATTTGTATTTTGCTTAATTCAGCATAATTCAGAATTTGTAAATACCCTATCATTAGCAATTCAGCACAAAAAAGATGCACAGTTCTATCTCAGCAAGTCAGGTTAATCTTCTTAATTAAAACATTATCTCGTTTAATGACAGTTTGGTTGCCAGTAAAATAAGGTTAAATATTATTGAGGCTTGTGTTTCAGAATCATAGAGGAAGGATTCTATGGGTTTGCAGTCTTTGTAGCAAATTAGACTGTTAAAAAGCAAATAGATGAACTCCTCTAATTTGCAAACTGTTGAAACAATTCAAATATTAAAGGGTACAAATGAACTTGCAATGTGCACTTAATTTCAAAACTCCAAGGAAAGAAATCAAATTGAGATTATAGAATGCTAGACAGCTGAATTTTGGAAACAGCTTAATGTTTGGTTTTTGTCTAAAACTGACCATAGGTGTACACAACTTTTTTTTTAGATGTTTTCATTCCTTTACTTGCTTTCAGTTCCAGTAGTTTCATACAAATTCAGAGGGAGATAACAGACTTGCATTGACTTTGAACCAAACGGATGTTAAGTGGTTATGTTTTCATTTATCAATGATCCTCTTGTTTAATGATGGCTCCAAACTTTTCTATTTGAATCTGAAAGTATTTTAAATTCATATAATAAATTAGTTGGCATTTTTCATAAATGCTTTGTTATAGTAATGGCTTTCTAACTTTATCTTGTACTTCAATCATGGACTTTTAGACTCATGATGTGTACACAACTTTTAATTTGTTTTCATGTGAAAACTAATTGGGATACCAGTGATCCTGTATAGTCCTATAGACCTGAAAAAAACTGCCTTAATATGTGGTAATAACTGTGTATATCTTTGACAAAGTATGTCATGAAATAAGGCATCACTGATAAGAATTCATAAAAATTGATAAAATTTAATTTAATTTCTCTTTTTCTTTAATCAGTTTTTTTTTGTTCGTTTGTTTTGGTTTTTGTGTGTGTGTGTGTGTGTGTGTGTGTGGTACGCGGGCCTCTCGCTGCTGTGGCCTCTCCCGCCGCGGAGCACAGGCTCCAGACGCACAGGCTCAGCGGCCATGGCTCACGGGCCCAGCCGCTCCGCGACATGTGGGATCCTCGTGGACCGGGGCACGAACCCGTGTCCCCCACATTGGCAGGCGGACCCTCAACCACTGTGCCACCAGGGAAGCCCCTAATCAGTTTTTTGAAAGATAAAAAATATGAACAGTTTTTCACTCGCTAGAAAAATCAGTGTCTGACCATTATTTTTAATTCATGAGTTAATTAATTATGTAATTAAGTATATACTATTTTTTGGCACTTTTGAAAATCATCTTTTTTGTTAGTCCATATAACAAAAGTATGAGATGGTTTTTTCCACTGAAAGGAAATCTACTCTGGCTCAAAACTTCTGTGACATATTCTCAGAGAAATGTCTCATTTTTGAGAATCAAATAAAATAATACTTGAGGATCTTTAACATCCTGTCCATGGTCCATATCCAATAAATAAAAGTCAAAATTGAACCCAGATTTCTCTGATTCATAGATTAAACTGAACCAGTTCTCAAAATGTTGCCCTTTTACTAGCAATATCAGCCTCATCTGGGAAATTATTAGAAATGTGAATTCTCAGGTCCCATCTAGACATTAAAAATGCTGGAGGTAGGCCTCAGCAGTCAGTGGTTTAATTAGCTTTTCAGGCCCTCTGGATGATTTTCATGCAAGTTCACCTTTAATAACTGCTGAGCAGTAGTATATATCTATATATAGGTATATGCACATATATCAGTGTCTTAGCAACATTTGCATACTAATTATAATCATCTGGAAATCCTCTTACAACACAGAATTTTAGGTCCACACCCAAAGATTCTGATTCTGGATCTGAATATAGGTCTGTCCATTTGGGGCCCATGAATTTGTGTTTCTATGGTTCTAATTGATGCTGCTGGTTTAAAAAAAGCACTTTGAATGACACTACTAAATACTCTGCCCCAGCTCTAAATTTTAACATACCTGATCAAGCTAGAGAAAAATACAGAGAAAGACCAATACTTTCAGGGAGAAACATGGCAATTGAATTAAAACAAAAGTGATGTGAAAGGGACCTCCTAAATGAGGTAGAAGGCTAAATTGCCCAAGACAGATGAACCCAAGCACTGGAGGGTTTTAGAGCAATAAAAAGCTTTACAAAATTTGACACCTGAGCCTTCTCTATGAGGCAGGCTCATAGCTTATCTTCCAGGAAGCCCTTTATCATATGAACCATTTTTATAATCTCTCTTTATAGTCACTGCATTTCTAAAATGAAAGCCTTTCTGGACTTCTTTCTTTGGATCAAACTTCTGATGTGTGTGATACGCTCCCACAGATGTGCTAGTCATTTTTTTAACGAAGACTTTATTTTTTAAGAGCAGTTTAATATTCATAGCAAACTTGAGGGGAAGGAAGATATTTGTGCCATATACCCCCAGCTCCCACTTAGCACCCCCCATCAGAGTTGTGTGTTTGATATAATTGATGAAGCTCCATTGACACATCATAATCACCCAAAGTACAGAGTTTACATTACAGTTCAATCTTGTTGTTATGCATTATGGTTTTGGACATATGTGTAATGAAAAATACAGAGTATTTTTCACTGCTCTACAAATCCTGTTACTTCATCTATTCATCCCTCCTCCCTCCCCTCCATGTTTGTTATTTTTAATAACTTAACAAAACATTCTTGAGGAGTTATTACTGATTATTGGTGGAATGCATTATGTTGCTTCTCTCCTGATTTAACTCTGGGTTTTGTCAGTACCAATTCCTTGAACATGAATCTTTCTTTTTCTTTTTTTATTTTTGCGGTACGCGGGCCTCTCACTGTTGTGGCCTCTCCCATTGCGGAGCACAGGCTCCGGATGCGTAGGCTCAGCGGCCATGGCTCATGGGCCCAGCCACTCCACGGCATGTGGGATCTTCCTGGACCGGGGCACGAACCCGTGTCCCCTGCATCGCCAGGCAGACTCTCTCAACCACTGCGCCACCAGGGAAGCCCTGAATCTTTCTTTGGTACCTTTAAATCACTTTTATCATTTCCTTTAGATTTTTTTCAGGTCTTTTAATTCAACTCGCTTTTAATTTCCTTGTCCTTCTCTGTATATCTCACATGGTCTTCTCTTCACAAAGCAGCTACACCACAGTGATACTGGTGTATTGTTTAGAAACACATTGAGCCACAAGTAGCCAATTGATTCTGTTAATTATTTATTCACATAAACATTCTTTCATTCATTCATCCTACATGCTTGAGATATATTGGCATAAGTTCCCATTTCTGCTCCCTAAGATTTCAGTGTATTTAGAAAAACTTTGAAGGCCTAGGAATGAATGGAAGCAAATCTAGAGCAGTTAAGAGCATCCTGGGGTTAAATACTAGCTCTCTCAGTTATTGAATGTTTCACCCTGCACAATTTGCTAAGCTTCTCCATTTTCATCTGGAAAATGGTTATAAATAAGTCTTAGGACTGTTGTAGGAACATATAATACGATAATTCATTTGATGCTTTAACACATAAGTAGGAGCCAGAAACATACGAACTGCTATACAGACTAGTTATTATTTCATAAATTTTGATTTAATAAACTCAAATTACATTTTCTTACCACTGTCTTTCTAGTATTCATGCCAGGTACATAGTGAGGGCATTCTGCTCCATGGCCCACATCCCAAGGGACATTTATACCTCATTTAGTATTCATTATAATTTAAAAGAAAACCTGTGATGATTAATGCATGGAAGAAATTAGGTATTGTGGAATTTTAAACATGTGGCACTGGGATTCGGTAGGTTTTCTTTTTCTTTCTTCTTCTTTTTTTAAAAAATTAGCCAAGCTTTCTTCCCTTTGCTTTTCATATCCTGTAGTGTGAGCAGCTGCTTTATCTACTAGTTGTTTTGTTAAGCCAGCCCTTCTGGTGTCATTCTAGGGGAAGAACACAGAGCATTGCCTAGTGAGTAAAGTCATCATGATTTTCTATCACCTTTAATTGTCTGACTAAAATACTAGAGAAGCAGCAATCTACAAAAACAATTGAAAGCAATCATGTTGTTGAATTTAAAATAATTTCTACTTCAGAGAAATTAAACTTTTTTCCCCATTCTAACACAAAATTGTAAAAAAATCAAAATGCATTTTCTTTTCTCTTTCTGACTTACTCATGTATATGGAATGTAAAAAAAAAAAAAAATTTGGTACTGATGAACCAGTGGCAGGGCAGGAATAAAGACGTAGACAGAGAATGGACTTGAGGACATGGTGTCAGGGGTAGGGGAGGGAAGCTGGGGCAAAGTGAGAGTAGCATCGACATATATACACTACCAAATGTAAAATAGATAGCTAGTGGGAAGCAGCAGCGTAGCACAGGGAGATCAGCTCGGTGCTTTGCCGTGACCTAGAGGGGTGGGATAGGAGGGTGAAGCAAGAGGGAGGGGATGGGGGATATATGTATGCATATGGCTGATTCACTTTGTTGTACAACAGAAACTAACACAGTATTGTGAAGCAATTATTCTCCAATAAAGATCTATTTAAAAATGCATCTTCTTTCTTTCTCAATATATCCTAATAATATTTGCATTGCAACTTTCATTTTCTCAAAGGCAGGTCAAGTGAACCCAACAATCAAATTATATGTTGTAAACCTGTATGGACCAACTCATACTTTGGAACTCATGCCACCCGATAACTTTAAATCAAGGTATGTAATTTCAATTTCACTTTTACCGGAAGATAGATCTCTTAACTCCAGTTATCATTTTGTTGCAATTTAGAGAGAGATGTGATCAGCTCAACAAATTCACTTGAAAATAAAACTGAGGTTGCGTCCATTAGTGCAGGAATGAACTCATTGTGGATCTCTTGTTGTTCCCAGGAAGCATTTAGAGTTTTTAGGTCATTACCAGCACCACAAAATGACTAAATATACTGATACCAAGAATTAGCTCTTTGGCAGGAGATGTGACAGAGAGATGGGAACAAAGGATTTTGTAATTTTCCATTGAATTTTCTTCCTGAAAATAGTCACTCAATGTTTTTAAATGGTCCTCTTTCAAAGAGTATAATCTTCCTAAAATGTGTGTAATTTTCCAACTTTTTCCCTGTAACTTGCCAATGATTCCCTAGCTTTGTTTTCCACTCAGAGAAATTTAATGAGATTTTGTTTTGAAATATTCTACATAAGAATCCTGCTTATTTAAGTCTGAGTGGGGAGAAAAGAAACACATTTTATGGGTCAGAAACATAATTTTTATATTAGCAAAATTTCCAATATTTGAACAGCTAATCAAATGACCATGTGGATTGTGAAATCCAGAGTGGTCTCAGACTTCAAAGGTAATTCTTTCAAATATTTTAATCCTGTGAAAATTTACAGTAGTCCTGGAGATGGAATAGGCAGCTGATTTAGGAAAATAGTTTTATACTATATTGAATGGTATAAGGCTAAGCTTAGAGTTTGTTTTGATGACATCAAAAATAATCACAGGGTGACTGATTCAAGTAGAAATTCCATTCAGTGTTCCATTGACATATTTGGGAAAATTTCATCCTATTAGGGATTTTCACAGATAGTGCAGCCTTTAGCATGTAGAAATTTTTTCTACTTGAAAAGTTATTAAAAATATATGGAATGCTTACACTGGAAAGACCCCCATTATGATCTAATATAAACTGTTCCTATTATTGATGGAAAAGATGGGGTCCAACGAAAAAGTATGCTAAAGATTAGTTGGTAGTAGAGGTAGAAAGTGAATTAAAGCCTGTTTCAAGTTATAGAGCATTTCATCTAGGTTGTGATGAAAGATCTTACAGAGTCATTAAAATTGACATATAGAATACAGTACAGTTGACTAAATCAGATGAAACTTATACTTCTGAGCTTGGTTTACCATCCATGAAAGATTTGGACACAAATGAAGCAATTATGAAAATTATTAATATTTTATGTGATCCTTAAGGCTTATCTTTTTCTCTGGTTTGTTCAGTGCTCTGAATTAACAATAAAGAACACTAACCTGGAGTGTTAGAGTCACATCTCTACTACCACTTTATTGTGTGACCTTGGATAAGTCACTGTACCTCTCTCTAAGCCTGAATACCCTAATCTTAAAATAATAATTTCTCATTTTTATCAGTTTTTTTAAATCTTTCAAATGGAAGTCAGTTTTATAATATCCAGGTTTCTTTCTAATAGAAGGTAGTGATTCCTGACCTTGATGCTGTTACCTAAGAGTCTTTCTAATGAGTTCACCAGCTAGGACATAGCAGTGTCATCAAATACAAAGCTCTGTAAAGACAGAATCAATTGTCATTATTAGAGTATTAGTTAAGCATATATCTGTTTAATATTTGAGGTACAGTGTGATCAAATTAGTCACCCATTGCGAAAAGATATCACGTATCTTTAGATATTGGAAATCCAGTACATAGAATGGTATACTAGATCCCTCTAAGAATGAGGAAGAATCCTGTGAAGAAAAAGTTCTTAACTGTAATTCAGGTATGTTGGTTTAGCAATGAACTTGGTCTACATTTGGGAGAGTCGTGTAATACCTTATCTGCACAATGTATGTAACATGTTTCTTTTTCTGCTTCGTAGTTATGTAAGTGCCAGTTGTGGCATGTGAAAACACAATTGGCACTTTTGGCACTTCTGGTGCACCAAAGTGTATGATTTACTCCTTTAGTTGGAAAACTCAAGACCAAAATTTACTTCAGAATGTTTTTTTCAATATTCCCCAGGAATATTCAATTTTTATGTTTCCTTACTCATTTGTTCCTGGTGAAAGCTTTAGTCCAATTTCCTATCATCTGCATTTAACCTCTCTGAGCACCAGTATTACTTTGATGGGTCTACAAACACACAAACATGAACAAAATAGAGCTATCCATGGTGCAAATCAAAGAATGCTGCATTTATCTGCACATCAAATGGAAATTAAACTCATACTTTTCCTTGATTTTGTTTTAGGATTATCAATATCTATAATATTTAACACTTAGTACTTTAGCCATATCGAAATTTGCTAGAAAACTATTGTGCCCTCCCTAGTGAGATAGACATTTGAGATCTAAAAGAGCATAACATTTTCCATAATTTATTGGTCAGGGTCCTGGAAATTAAAAACGCTCAAAAGGGGTAATTGAAGTGCAGTTAATTAAGGGGCTATTAACAAAGATATGCACGGGATTAAAAGGAAATTCACGGGCTTCCCTGGTGGCGCAGTGGTTGAGAGTCCGCCTGCCGATGCAGGGGACACGGGTTCGTGCCCCAGTCCGGGAAGATCCCACGTGCCGCGGAGCGGCTGGGCCTGTGAGCCATGGCTGCTGAGCCTGCACGTCCGAAGTCTGTGCTCCGCAACGGGAGAGACCACAACAGTGAGAGGCCCGCGTACCGGTAAAAAAAAAAAAAAAAAAAACCCTAAAAATAGAACTACCGGACAGGAAAAACACAGAGTCTGCAATAGCAGAAAGCCTTTACTGCCCCAGGACTGAAGGAGCAAGGGGCAGACTCACTTAGGAAACCTGAAGAGACTTGTAGCTGAAGAACAGAATGGACCAACAGGACCTGTCCACAGGTAGAACAATTAAGTCATTGCCAAACCAGGCCCCAATAGGGAGTGGGTCCTGGGAATAAACACCCTGAACTCTCTCCTCTAAAGCCTTGAGTTCCTCCAGAAGTCTCTCTTGGGCTAGGGAGCCTTGTTGTAGAGTCCAGCCTCTGGAGACCTTGGGGGTGAGTGGTAAGGGGCAAATTCAAGAATAGATTTGACAGATGGGGAATATTCAACAGACATGATTTGAGGATAATATTTGCCTGAAAATTTATCATTCTTATTACTTTAGGGATGTGTTGGAGATGTCCAGAAGAACACACAATAATTTGACGCCATGTGAAAAGTGTTCTGTCTCTGTTTCTAGTTCTGTTTCTGTCTCTTTCTCTCTGTCTTTGTGTATGTGTGGTGTGTGTCTTTCAATCTCTCTGTCTCTCTTTCTCCGCACACACACACACACACACACACACACACACACATGCATGCATGCACGAGCATCTATGATTTACCTAAGTAATACTTGTACATTTCCTGAAAGCCTGCTATATTTTTCTCAAGTGCATTGTAGATTATGTAACGAATCATGTTTCAACTGTTTGCATCAGTGTATTTTGGACGTGGAGTTTACCCTTGGTGACACCTGGGTATCTCCTGTAACTTATTTTCCTTTATATGTCTTCCTAATTTTACTTACCACAGTATTCTTAAATCATTCTAAGCTAACACAAATTCTTTTTATTTTTTGAAAATGTTAGCTCTATAAATATACAAATTAATAGTTTGTTGGTACCAGTATTAGTAGCAATTTTCCCATATTTATTAGTGACAGTATTCCCATAGGTATTGCAAGCCTATGTACCTTTATTGGAGAATTTAGGTATGAACTTAAAAATACATAGTTAACTTTTAGAGGAAATATTTTTATAATAATGAATCATGCAGATTTAGAGATTTGTCACATTGTTTTGGAGAAGTGGTTATCTCCTGTGTTCATTCATCTCCAGGCTGAAGAATAAAGACAGTGGTTTGTCTTTAGGTTCTCCTCACTCTCTGTCTTTGACATTCTACTTACCAGAAACCTTTCTTTCGTCATCCTCCCTTTGTGACACATTGTTCTCAGCCTGTTTCATTGATAGGACACTGTCATATTGCTCCTGTCATTCTGGGCTTGAACTGCCATGGTTTTTCTTCCTATTTAATTGAAGTATGTCTAGTCTGTGTCTCTTATTCTACCAGTGAATGTCTGTACCTTCCAATAAAATCTAATTAATAAATTTATCTGTGTTGTTGGAAGTGACCCTTCTTACAAGTAAAGCATGGATATTAACAGAGGTCTTTGGAGGACACTAGCTATGAGTTGGTCATGAATGTCATCACAATACACTTGTGGGCAGAGATCTTGGGTTATCTGGAAGAGAGTGAGCTCAGAGTAACCATATGTGCACAAAGAATGTTGTGAACAAAGAGTAGTGATTGGACAGGAAGCCAGTGAAAACACAGGTGTGACTGCTAATATACCTGTCTGCTGGTGATGCTGGTGCCTCCATTCCACATACCCTTGTGAACAATTAGATCTCTTGTGCCAGACCACCCAGCTAATAGAAAGTCTTTCTTAACTTGAGTGCAATCCCTCTAACCCGCTTGTCTCTGTCTCTGTGGCTCAAGAGGACCAGATCCTCGAGGACTTCCTGGGTAATCCAGAGCCATGGAGACTAGGAACAAGCAGGAAAGCCAGTTATAAGGAAGGGACACTTTTGCTGGCCACTGGTCATGGGACACCAGATCTAATGTGTTCATGAGATGGAGTTCCAGGAGGACAGCCACATCTGCAGCAGGCAGGCCAAAGAGTGTGGTATTTTCAGGTAAGGGCACTTCCTTATTTCCTCATTCAGAGAAACCCCGAATACTTATAAGCAAACTGAACAAGTCATTATAAATCATAAGGAGATGTGCACCTAGGACCTTGGAACAAAGAAAGAATACAGGATGGAATTTAATTAGTAAATATCTTTCCTGCCTTCTTACGTGCCAAGTTCTACTAATCTTTCATTTTGGATATTTCCAGCACTTTATTATGGAAATCTAATTTTATTTTTTAAGGAAGCTCCATACTGTTCTCCATAGTGGCTGTATCAATTTACATTCCCACCAACAGTGCAAGAAGGTTCCCTGTTCTCCAGACCCTCTCCAGCATTTGTTGTTTGTAGACTTTTCTGATGATGCCCATTCTAACTGGTGTGAGGTGATACCTCATTGTGCTTTTGATTTGCATTTCTCTAATAATTAGTGATGTTGAGCAGCTTTTCATGTGCTTCTTGGCCATCTGTACGTCTTCTTTGGAGAAATGTCTATTTAGGTCTTCTGCCCATTTTTGAATTGGGTTGTTTCTTTTTTTAATATTGAGCTGCATGAGCTGTTTATATATTTTGGAGATTAATCCTTTGTCCATTGATACGTTTACAAATATTTTCTCCCATTCTGAGGGTTGTCTTTTGGTCTTGTTTATGGTTTCCTTTGCTGTGCAAAAGCTTTTAAGTTTCATTAGGTCCCATTTGTTTATTTTTGTTTTTATTTTCATTACTCTACGAGGTGGATCAAAAAAGATCTTGCTGTGATTTATGTCAAAGAGTGTTCTTCTTATGTTTTCCTCTAAGAGTTTTATATTGTCTGGTCTTACATTTAGGTCTCTAATCCATTTTGAATTTATTTTTGTGTATGGTGTTAGGGAGTGTTCTAATTTCATTCTTTTACATGTAGCTGTCCAGTTTTCCAGCCCCACTTATTGAAGAGACTGTCTTTTCTCCATTGTGTGTCCTTACCTCCTTTATCATAGGTTAGTTGACCATTGGTGCATGGTTTATCTCTGGGCTTTCTATCTTGTTCCATTGATCTATATTTCTGTTTTCATACCAGTACCATATTGTCTTGATTACTGTAGCTTTGTAGTATAGTCTGAAGTCAGGGAGTCTGATTCCTCCACCTCCGTTTTTTTCCCTCAAGACTGCTTTGGCTATTCGGGGTTTTTTGCGCCATACAAATTTTAAGATTTTTCATTCTAGTTCTGTAAAAAATCCATTGGTAATTTGATAGGGATTGCATTGAATCTGTAGATTGCTTTGGGTAGTATACTCATTTTCAAAACATTGATTCTTCCAATCCAAGAACATGGTATATCTCTCCATCTGTTGGTATCATCTTTAACTTCTTTCATCAGTGTCTTATAGTTTTCTGCCTACAAGTCTTATGTCTCCCTAGGTAGGTTTATTCCTAGGTATTTTATTCTTTTTGTTGCAGTGGTAAATGGGAGTGTTTCCTTAATTTCTCTTTAGGATTTTTCATCATTAGTGTATAGGAATGCATGAGATTTCTATGCATTAATTTTGTATCTGGCAACTTTAACAAATTCATTGATTAACTCTAGTAGTTTTCTGGTGGCATCTTTAGGATTCTCCATATATAGTATCATGTCATCTGCAAACAGTGATAGTTTTGCTTCTTCTTTTCCAATTTGTATTCCTTTTATTTCTTTTTCTTCTCTGATTGGCATGGCTAGGACTTCCAAAACTATGTTGAGTAATAGTGGTGAGAGTGGAAATCCTTGTCTTGTTCCTGATCATAGAGGAAATGCTTTCAGTTTTTCACCATTGAGAATGGTTTGCTGTTGTTATCATAAATGGGTGTTGAATTTTGTCAAAAGCTTTTTCTGCAACTATTGAGATGATCATATGGTTTTTATTTTTCAATTCCTTAATATGGTGTACCACATTGATTCATTTGCATATATTGGAGAATCCTTGCATCCCTGGGATAAATCCCACTTGATCATGGTGTATGATCCTTTTAATGTGTTGTTGGATTCTGTTTGCTAGTATTTTCTTGAGGATTTTTGCATCTATATTCATCAGTGATATTGGTCTGTAATTTTCTCTTTTTGTAGTATTTTGTCTGGTTTTGGTATCAGGATGATGGTGGCCTCATAGAATGAGTTTGGGAGTGTTCCTTCCTTTGCAATTTTTTGGAAGAGTTTGAGAAGGATGGGTGTTAGCTCTTCTCTAAATGATTGATAGAATTTACCTGTGAAGCCATCTGGTCCTGGGCTTTTGTTTGTTGGAAGATTTTTATTTTTTTATTTTTTATTTTTTATTATCTTTTTTTTTTTTGCGGTACTCGGGCCTCTCACTGTTGTGGCCTCTCCCATTGCGGAGCACAGGCTCCGGACGCGCAGGCCCAGCAGCCATGGCTCGCAGGCCCAGCCGCTCCACGGCATGTGGGATCCTCCCAGACTTGGGCACAAACGTGTGTCCAGGCGTACTCTCAACCACTGCGCCACCAGGGAAGCCTTGTTGGAAGATTTTTAATCACAGTTTCAATTTCATTACTTGTGGTTGGTCTGTTCATATTTTCTGTTTCTTCCTGGTTCAATCTTGGAAGGTTATACTTTTCTAAGAATTTGCCCATTTCTCCCAAGTTGTCAATTTTATTGGCATAGAGTTGCTTGTAGTAGTCTCTTAGGATGCTTTGTATTTCTGCGGTGTGTGTTGTAACTTCACCTTTTTCGTTTCTAATTTTACTGATTTGAGTCCTCTCACTCTTTTTCTTCATGAGTCTGGCTAATGGTTTATCAATTTTGTTTATCTTCTCAAAGAACCAGCTTTTAGTTTTATTGATCTTTGCTATTGTTGTCTTTGTTTCTATTTCATTTATTTCTGCTCTAATCTCTAGGATTTCTTTCCTTCTGCTAACTTGAGGTTTAATTTGTTCTTCTTTCTCTAGTTTCTTTAGGTGTAAGGTTAGATTGTTTATTTGAGATTTTTCTTGTTTCTTGAGGTAGGATTGTATTGCTATACACTTCCCTCTTAGAACTGCTTTTGCTGCATCCCATAGGTTTTGGATCGTCATGTTTTCATTGTCATTTGTCTCTAGGTATTTTTTAATTTCCTCTTTGATTTCCTCAGTGATCTCTTGGTTATTTAGTAACGTATTGTTTATCCTCCATATGTTTGTGTTTTTTACATTTTTTCCCCTGTAATTGATTTCTAATCTCATAGCGTTGTGGTTAGAAAAGATGCTTGATATGATTTCAATTTTCTTAAGTTTACTGAGACTTGATTTGTGGCCCAAGATATGATCCATCCTGGAGAATGTTCCTTGCATACTTGAGAAGAAAGTATAATCTGCTGTTTTTGGATGGAATGTCCTATAAATATCAATTAAATCTATCTGCTCTATTGTGTCATTTAAAACTTGTGTTTCCTTATTAATTTTCTGTTTGGATGATCTGTCCATTGGTGTAAGTGAGTTGTTAAAATCCCCCACTATTATTGTGTTACTGTCAATTTCATCTTTTAGAGCTGTTAGCAGTTACCTTACGTATTGAGGTGCTCCTACGTTGGGTGCATATGTATTTATAATTGTTATATCTTCTTCTTGGATTGATCCCTTGATCATTATGTAGTGTCCTTCCTTGTCTCTTGTAACATTCTTTATTTTAAAGTCTATCTTATCTGATATGAGTATTGCTACTCCAGCTTTCTTTTGATTTCCATTTACATGGAATATCTTTTTCCATCCCTTCACTTTCAGTCTGTATGTGTCCCTAGGTCTGAAGTGGGTCTCTTGTAGACAGAATATATTGGGGTCTTTTTTTTGTATCCATTCAGCAAGCCTGTGTCTTTTGGTTGGAGCATTTAATCCATTCATGTTTAAGGTAATTATGAATATGTATATTCCTATTACCATTTTCTTAATTGTTTTGGGTTTGTTTTTGTAGGTCCTTTTCTTCTCTTGTGTTTCCCATGTAGAGGAGTTCCTTTAGCATTTGTTGTATAGCTGGTTTGGTAGAGCTGAATTCTCTTAGCTTTTGCTTATCTCTAAAGGTTTTAATTTCTCTGTCAAATATGAATGAGATCTTTTCTGGGTAGAGTAATCTTGGTTGTAGGTCTTTCCCTTTCATCACTTTAAATATTTCCTGCCACTCCCTTCTGGCTTGCAGAGTTTCTGCTGAAATATCAGCTGTTAACCTTTTGGGGATTCCCTTGTATATTTTTGGTTGCTTTTCCATTGCTTTTTTAAATATTTTGCCTTTGTATTTAAGTTTTGGTAGTTTGATTGTTTTGTGTCTTGACCATAAATAATTTTTAACTTAATTTTATACTTAACTTAGTGTTCTCTTTAAAATCCATTCATTCACTAGATTTGCACCAGTTGAATTTTAATGTTTTTTCAGTATGAATTTTCTTTTAAATCAAGATTTCACATCTTATATAGTTAATATAATGTGTCAGTGTCTGGGAAGACATTACAAAGATGTTCTTAAAACATTTCACCTGAGGGCTACTTTGAAAGGAAAACACTCAAAATGAATATTTAAAAATTTTTTGTTGTTCCTGTTGTTATTTATTTTAAAAACCATTCATATTAATTCGTCTCATTTGGCACAAAATATAATATTAGTCACTTTTGCTAAATGAGACAAATTTCTGATCAGGTTTGAAATTCTTCTATATGTCAGTTCTCTCCAGATTTTTCAATAACTATTACCACCTTGATTTTGCAGTCTTTGGTCAGTTGTTTAAAACAATCTAATTATCTTTTACTTCAGTTTTGCACAACATTTATGCCAGTTACTCAGGAATATATATTATCACAATTCAGCCCTTTTTTCCTGATTAATTATAGTATCCACTATCATTTTTCTCCATGCTAAACCTTCTAGTTAAATTTCTTAAAAGTTAATGCCTATATTTTTCCTTTTTTTATATTCACACTGACCAATATGGTAATGCATGCAAAATAAATCAGTTTAAACAAAGCGTAGTGAAAGTGAACAAGACACAGATCTTTAAAGAATCACAAGGCCCACTGATCTGGCCAAAGATTAATCTTAAACCAGTAGCATATTTGATTCAAAGTTGCCTTGTTAACTTTATTTTATGATTTCACTGAGTTTCTAGGCAATTTTCAAGTGAGACTCAGCTAGTTGTGAAAGGTGCTGGATAGCTTGAAGAGATTATTGAAGAAAATATGGCAGGATTCACTGTATGACAGGTTATGCTTGTCCTTCTGACATCTTTACTTTGATGGGCTAACTGGTTTTTGAGAGGAAGCACTAACTACTCAATAATGTTAGAAATGTGAGATTCAGGTAGCTGAATGTCTAACTCAGTGTGTCTAAGGAGAGGTGATTTGTATTACAATGTTTTACTTTCATAGGTGATTTTTTTCAAAGTCACTTAAAAACCTGATGCATTCATTTTAAGACAATATTCATGGATGGCATTTTTCAAGCCATTTCTAAATCATATAATCTATTTTGAAACTGGGCAATTTTGTTGGAAATATTTTTTCTTTTTATCATAAATTGAATCAGTATTAATGATTGCATTTTGTTATGTGTGGCTTGGGGGGGGTTGTGATATATTATGTAAATTTCCAGACATAGAATCTATAAAGGAAAAATATAAGCTTTCCCAATCTACAACCATTGTGAGGACATTATAGTTTCCACTGGTTAGCATCCTCACTTTACCAAAAATTCAGTAACCCTTCCTATTCTTCAGTTCGATTCCTTCTTTGTTTTAAACTTTTTCAAATAAATAAGATTAAAACAATAATATTGTAAAAAATATTATGAATAAGATTATATTTCCATTGTCCCTCAATGGAAAAAGACCAAAGCAAACCATTCATGGCTCTGTGGCTCAAGTCCTGTGGATAAAGTGAGATAACCTGGAAGTCATACATAAAAAATAACTATTAAATCAATAATAAGATTTGCCTTTTAATTGATTATTGAATGAATTTTTGAAAAAGTAAAATAGAATATAACTTAGAAAATTTTTTCTTATTTTGCACATATGTTAGCACTGTACTGATCAATAGAAAATTATTTATGAATGTCTAGTATCTTGATTATTTTTATTTTTTCCAAAAAGTTTCCTTCTGTGAAATCATTCACTTTCAAATTTATTCTCAAATTTTCTGTATATTTATGTATATATGTATATGTGCATGTGTTTACATACATACGCACACACATATATTTATATTTATATATGTCAATATTTGAAGAAGCAGATGTGTATATATATAAATGGAGATTAACATGATGTGACATCCTTATAGTGTTTCATTTATTCTGCATGTAAAATAACAAGTGTATATTATTGGTGCTGTACACGTTCTCTGGCTCTAAATGTAAATTTTAATTTTGTTTCTGAACTAGAGAATACTATATCACTATGGTTAAATGGGTAAGCAATACGAAGACGGTGGTCAGATGGTTAAATCGACCTCAGAACATCTCCATCCTCACAGTCTGTGAGACCACTACTGGTGCTTGTAGTAGAGTGAGTATAATTTACTTTCCTTTATGCTTAAAATATAATAGTTTATGCTACCTTTCAAAGGAAAATTAAACAATTCTTTGTGCAAAGACTTCAATATTTAACTTCCAAAGCTATTAAGAGTGTTTACTTTAATTCATAAATCTTTCATACGTTGAAGTAAGAAATATAGATGATAAACAGAAGAGAACAAATTAAGCTTTACAACAATGAATTCTTATATAGTATAAAGGGTAGTCCAAGCCATGTTAGTTTCATTCTCAAATGTAGGCTTTCTCTCTACTTTTTGACAGTGATTAACTTGAGAATATGTGATATTTATTTCCTGTCATCTTTAAACAATTCCAAAAATTCATCGTTTTTTTCTATAGTTCAGATTAGTCTTCTAAAATAAGTGTCTCTGTCTTTAAATTATCTAAAAATATTTTTTTAAAAAATGATTCTTCAGCAACTATGTTTTGAAAGTAGGTTGTATTTCAATTTCTATAATCATGTTTTATAAACTCTGCAGTAGATTCTATAAGTGTAATTTTAAGCTTATTAGTAAAGGGAATACTTTAATAAGTTTAAATTGTTATATTACATATTTGGTACTTGGTAAAGGGTTCTCAATTATTTAACAACAGAATTTTCAAACTTAAGCTTCTGGACAAGATGGAGTAAATGTTACCGGCCTTTCATCTCCATAGTAATCAACTGTAACACTTTACAAAATATATTAACTATATTCAGACATTGGGCAATAAGGCAGTCAAAATATAAATGGTCAAATGAAGCTATGGCTTCCTACTAGTGACACATTTGAGGCCACAGTGCAAGGAGATGGCATCCAAGAAAAGCACAAGTGTATCACTAATCCAAAAAGGCAGGGAGAATCAGAGTTTGAGGCTATTGTGGTGGCTGAATTTTTCAGGACAAATACCACAGGATAGGAGCTATATATAAAAGAACTTCAGCAATATATGTAAAGGTCTCTTAAGTCTTTATCTCAGTGCTTAGCTGTGCAAGTAAAGGGCCTGCCTCAGAGAGGGAAGCAAATAGAGAATCTGCAAGTTGCACAATACTTGGAGACTTTGGAGTAATGAACAGCAAAAATAGAGATCTCTCACTGAAAACCCTAAGCATTCAACTCAGAGCCCAGAAGGAAAATGTATTAGGAATACAACTATTCTATACTCCTTCTAATAAATCTTTAAATCAAACCTTGAAAGAATTCAGTTCATCTGCCTGTAAACTAGCTGCCTGCCAGAACAAAGTTTACTCTTTAAAATAATTAAAAATTCATTCTCAAAAATGTAGCATTCACAATATCAATCACACAATTAAAACATACTATATATGTAGAGACAGAAAATATAACTCACCCACCTCCCCCAAAATAAGAAGCAGACTTACAAAGGATATAGATAATGGAATTAACAAGCAGACTGAAAAAAATTTTAAAAAGCTTTTAGCTATTTTTGTTATTTAACAAATTGAAGGATGGCCATAATTAGTAAACAGATGAGAAGTTTCAGTAGCTAAATATAAACTATATAAACAGAGCAATGAAATTTCAGAAACTGAAAAATACAGTGTCTGAAATGAAAAATTGCCTGGATGAGCTTAACAACAAATTGGACACTGTTGTAGTCAAGGAAATATAAATAATTCAAACAGAAGTCTTGAGGGAAAAAAGGCTGGGAAAAAAAAAAGAGCAAAGTCTTAACTACCTGTAGAACAATATAAACTGGTATATATGTAAAATTTTATATACAGAAGGAAAAATTTGATATACCAGGGCAGAAAAAAATGTAAGAATGTAAAATGTAAAAATGTAAGAATGTACAAAAATGTAACAATGACTTAAATAATCAAATTTGATGAAAAACCATTAATCTATATGTCTAAGAAGTTAGAAAAATCTCAAACAGAATAAAGACAAAGAAAAAAATACATCACCACATAGTACATAAATTAATGCAAACAAAAGATTAAGAGAGGAAATTTAAAGTAGCCTTAGAGAAAAACACATTACATATTGGGAAATATAATGATGAGAATTATGGCTTGTGTCTCACCAGAAACAATGCAAACCAGAAAGCAATGGAAGGAAGTCATTATTAAAGGACTACATCCTATGAAAATATCTTTAAAACACGAAGACCAAGGAAGATATTTTCAGATAAATTGGAACTGAGATAATTCATCAAAAGTAGATCTGCAAAAAAAAAAAAAAAAAAAAAAAAGTAGATCTGCTTAAGTAACAGGAAATGAAGTTATTCAGGCTAAAATAAATGACATCAGATGAAAACTCAGATCAAAATGAAGGAAATAAAGGTGCCAAATAAGGTAAATATGTGAATAAAATAAAATAATTCCTAGTACTTAAATTTTCGAAAAGGTAATTAAGGAAATTAAAGTAGTATAGAATAAAGATATTAATAGAATAATTTCATAATGATACAGTGTGAATTGATTAGGAAGATATAACAATTCTAAGTACCTACACTTCTAATAATAAAGTTTCTAAATATTTAAGCAAAAGCTGACAAAACTAAGGAAGAAATATACTGAGACTTAAATATTATTTTCAATGTATTTGACGAAATAAGTCATCAAAAATCTGTAATGATAACAAAAGATCTGGACAATACTATCAACACCTTAAACAAATTGATATTTAGGAAAAATTTTACTCAACAACTATATAATAAACAATCTTTTCAAGTGCAAGGGGAATATTCAAAAATCTCAAAGTGCAAAAAGTGAAATCAAGCAGAGTATATTGTTTGACTACAAGAGAATTAAATTAGAAATTAGTAACTAAAAGATAATTGGGAAATTGACAAGTATTTGGAAAATTAATAAAACATACTCCTAAATAATTCATAAGTTAAACGACAAATCACAAAAGAAATTAAAAACAATTTAAAATTCAAACGTAATGAAAACATAGCAGGTCCAAATATATGGGTAAGGCAAAATGATGTTTAAAATGAAGTTTATATCTTTAAATGCATATATTAGAAAAGGAAAAAGGTATTGAATCAATGGTAAATCTCCAAGTTATGAAGCTAGAGAAAGAAGTACAAAATTAGCTCAAAGTAATTAGAAGGACTGAAATATAAAAAGAAAAGTACAAATTAATAAAACACAAGATAATCTATAGAGAAAATTGGTGAAAGCAAAAAAAGATGAATAAAATTGATAAATCCTTATTTGTACTGATGAAGAAAAAACACCCCACAAACTACCAATTTCAAGAATGAAAGGGTCCCTATCAATATACTGATGGCATTTTTTACAGAGCTAGAACAAATAATTTTAAAATTTGTGTGGAAACACAAAAGACTCTGAATAGCCAAAATAATTTTGAGAAAGAACAGGGCTGGAGGGACCACACTCCCTGCCTACAGACTGTACTACAAAACTACAATAATCAAACCAGTACAGTATAGGCACAAAAACAGACATAGATCAATGGAACACAATAGATATCCTGGAAATAAACTCACACACTTATTGTCAATTAATCAATGACAAAGAAGCCAAGAATATACAATGGAGAAAAGACAGTATTATCGATAAGTGGTGCTGGGAAAACTAGGAAGCTATATATAAAAAAATGAGATTAAAACATTTCCTCACACCATATATTGGGGTTGGCCAAAAATTTCATTTGGGTTTTTCCCTAAGATGTTATGGAAAAACCTGAATAAACTTTTTGGTGAGCCCAATACAAAATTAAATTCAAGATGGATTAAAGACCTAAATGCAAGACCTGAAACCATAAAACTCCTAGAAGGAAACATAGAACACTCTTTGACATAAATTGTAGCAATACTTTTTTTGAATCTGTCTCCTAAGGCAAAAGAAATAAAACCAAAAATTAAAAATGAGACCTAATCAAACTTAAAAGCTTTTGCACAGCAAAGGAAACTATTGACAAAATGAAAAAATATACTAAATGGGCAACAGCATGCTTCCACTATGCCACTCTGCTAAGCACAGGATAATCTACTAAGTGGGAGAAAATATTTGCAAATGATATGACTCATAAGGGATTAATATACAAAATATATAAACAGCTCATACAATTCAATATCTAAAAAGAAAGCCCAATTAAAAAATGGACAGAAGACCTGAATAGACATTTTCCCAAAGAAGACCTTCAGATGGCCAACAGGCACATGAAAAGGTGCTCAACATCGCTAATCATCAGAGAAATGCAACTCAAAACCACAAAGAGATGTCACCTCACACCTGTCAGAATGGCTATTATCAAAAAGATAACAAATAACAAATGTTCAGGAGAATGTGGAGAAAAGCCAACCCTGTACAGTGTAGGTAAAAATGTCAATTGTTGCAGCCACTTGGAAAACAGTATGGAGGTTCCTCAAAAAACTGAAACTAGAACTACCTTATGACTCAGCAATTCTACTTCTGGGTATACATCCAAAAAAACACCCCCAAAACACTAATTTGAAAAGATACATGCATTACAATATTCATTGTGACATTATTTACTATAGCCAACATATGAAAGCAACCTAAGTGTCCATCAACAAATGAATGGATAAAGAAGAAGTGGTATACACACACACACACACACACACACACACACACACACACATAATGGAATATTGATCAGCCATAGAAAAGAATGAAACTTTGCTATTTGGAATAATATGGATCGGCCCAGTGCGTGTTATACTTAGTAAAATAAGTCAGACAGAAAAAGACAAATACTGTATATTATCACTTATATGTGGACTCTAAAACATAAAACAAATGAATGAATATAACAAAACAGAAACAGATTCACAGATATGGAGAACAAACTAGCGGTTACCAGTGGGGATAGGGGAATAAGAGGTACAAACTACTGTATATAAAATAAATAAGCTATAAGGATATATTTTACAGCACAGGGAATATAGTCAATATTTTAAAATAAGTTTAAATGGAGTATAATCTATAAAGATTTTGAAACACTATGTTGTACACTTGGAAATAATATAATATTGTAAATCAACTATACCTCAACGAAAATAAGAATGAGAGGGGACATCACTATAGAGCCTATAAATATTTAAATGGTAAGAAGGGAGTTGTGTGCCAATAAATTCTTAAGTATATGATATGAAAAAAAATTATTTGAGAGGTAAAAATGACCAAAAGTAGTGTCTGAAGAGGAAAAACACTGGAATAGTTCTATACCAATTAGAGAAATTGAATTAATGATTACAAATCTTCCCACAACAAAAACTCCAGGACCCAGTGGCTTCAGTGATGGATTCCTTTAATGACGTAAGGAATAAAAGAGGTCACATGAGTCATCAAGGTGGCAACATAGGTCATTCCAGACTTCAGTCCCTCTCAGAAGAAGACAAAAAGCAACTATCCATACACAGGACACCACCGTGAAAATCCTGGGACATGGGAGTGAGAGTGAAGCACCCTCCTGGACCACAGAGACTGAAAAGAACCCATTAGAAGGATAAGAATAGTGGCTACACTCTGCATTGCCCCTCCCCCAGGCCAGCATAGTGCCACACCGAGAGGGTCCCCTCTGGACCTACAGTTTCTCCAGTAGGAAAAATGAGAGCCCAAGATGGACATCTAGCTCCCCCAGAATTGTGGGTTTTTTCGTGGGAGGCCCACTTGAGTCTTGCCTCCAGATGTTCATGGGGGGAATTTGGAGGATTAGTCCACTGGAGATGAGATCGTGATGGAGAAGGGTGGGCTGGATCTTATAGTAACCAACTCTCAGATCTTGGCAGACAGAATTCATCTTCCCAGTGGTGCTCAAGTAGAAATCCAAAGCAGCAAGTTTGCCATCTGTAAAGCCGAGACAGTGACCCCATCTGGCCAGGGTACTAGGTTTGTAGTTCTGCCTCACTCAGGACCCCAAATGGGAAGCATAATCACCTGCTCTGCAGCCCTGCAGGAGGAAGCTAGTTCATAGCTCTGCCTACTGCTGAGTGCAGCTCTGCACTGTCTGACCAGGAAGCCTGGCCAGATCGCCCAGGAAGCTCTATAGACCAGTAGCACCTAAGTGAGAAGTGAACCCAGCCAGTGGCTTTGCCCTCCTGCAGAACCAAAGCTAATGGCTCCATCTGACCAGGGAGCTTGGTACACAGCTTAGCCTGATTCAGTCTCTAAACAGTGAGCCTTGCCACTATTGGATCCTGTTCTGTGGCCTCACCCAGGCAGGAAGCTAATTCTTAGGCCCACTCAGTGCTAAATATAGCCTCTATTCCCACCCAACCTGTAAACCTAACCAGAGCACCCAGGATGCTGCATAACCCATCCTACATCCTCACCTACAGTGGCATCTGAACAGTGAGTTGGGCCAGTAACTATGCCCATCTACAGAGCAAAACCCTTGGCTCTGTCTTGTCGGGAAACTCATTGTGCAGTTTTGCCTAATTTGGAGCCCCAAACAATGTGCTGTGCTGTCCTTGGGGCCCATTCTGCTGCCTTCCCTGCATAAGGAAGCTAATTTATAGCCCTTCCTACTGCACTACCCAATCCTACCCAACTAGGAAGCCTGATGGGAGAAATAGTGTAGCCCATCCTACCACCATGCTTGTGCAGAAAATCAAGCCAGTCCTATCTAACAGTTCCCTGTCTGTGGCACCCTCACATGTACACCTCAGAGCTTGGGAAGTGGTTTTGCCCCAATATAGACCCCAATAGCAAGCTCCACCTTCCCAAGGATGTTACCAGTTGACCCCAAGCTGACCTGACTGATGAAGGGCTGTCTCTGTAAAAGCAAACCTGTAAAGTTTAGAAGAGGAGAACCCTTACTCATACACCCAGATACCAAAGTAAGGAAGCAAGGATCACAAAATATCAGGTAAACATGACACTACCAAAGGAAAGAATAAAACTTCAATAACTGACCCTAAAGAAATGGAAATCTGTCTAAGTTATCTGCTTGAAATTGGGTGTTATAAGATATCATATGTAAGCCTCATGGTTACCACAAAGGAAAAGCCTATAATAATTATACAAGAGATTATGTTCATGGAGTCAAAACATACCACTACAAAACTTCATCAGATCACAAAAGAAGACAGCAAGACAAGAAGCAAGGAACAAATGGATCTGTAAAGCCGTAAAACCAAAAAACAATGAACAAAATGGCAATAATAAGTCCTTACCTATTAATAATTACATTAAATGTAAATGGATTAAATTTTCCAGTCAAAAGACATAGAGTGGCTGAATGGATTAAAAAGAAAAAATCCAGTAATATGCTGCCTACATATATTGACTGAAAGCAAAAGGATGGAAAAAGATATTTCAAGCAAATGTTAAACAAAGGAAAGCAGGGTAGCTATACTTGTTTCAGAAAGATATAGACTTTAAGCAAAAAAAGGCAATGAAAGACACAAAAGGTCATTATTTAAAGATAAAGGGGTCAATCCATCAAGAAGACATAACAATTGTAAATATTTATTCACCCATATATAAATATATAAAGTAAATACTAACAAAACTAAAAAGAGAAATAAACATCAATACAATAATAGTTGGAGAATTCAATACCCCACTCTCAGCAATGGGTATATCATCCAGAGAGAGAATCAAGGAAATAGTTGATTTTAACAACACTATAGAGCAAATGGAGCTAATAGAAATATATAGAATACTCGCATACAACAGCAGCAGAATACACATTCTTCTCAAGCTCACATGGAACTCTTTATAGCATAGATTATATGTTAGGCCACAAATCAAGTCTCAGCAAATTGAAGATTGAAATCATACGGTTTTTTTTTTCTGATCGCAATGGTATGAAACTAGGAATCAATAGCAGAAGGAAAATTGGAGAATTCAGAAATACATGGAAAGTAAACAACACACTCTTGAACAACTAATGAATCAAATAAAAAAAGGGGAAATAGAAAAGTATATTGAGACAAACAATAATGGAAACACAATATAGCAAAAGATATGAGAATTATTTGAAGAAGGTCTGAGAGGAAAATATATAGCTGTTAATATATACATCAAGAAAATAAAAAGATGTCAGAAAACAACCTAATTCTATATCTCAAGGAACTAGAAATAGAAGAACAAATTAAGCCCAAAATTAGCAGAAAGAAGGAAATAATAAAGATTAGAGGAGAAACAAATGAAATGTAGAGTTGGAAAACAATAGAAACAATTCATAAAACTAAGAGATGGTTCTTTGAAAATATAAACAAAATTGGAAAACCTTAAGTAGATTGACCAAGAAAAGAAGAGACAGGACTAAAAGTTTCTAAACATTATAAATGAAAGAGAGAACATAGCAACTGACATAGATATTGCAGAAATACAAAGGTTCTTAGAAGACAACTATGAACAATTATATGCCAACTAATTGGACAACCGAGAAGAAATGGATAAATTCCTATGAACATCAAACCTACCAAGAATGAATCATGAAGAAATAGAAAATCTGAACAGACCAATTACTACTAAAGAGGTTGAATCAGTAATCAAAATCCTCCCAACAAAGAAAAGCCCAGGACCTGGGCTTTTCACTGGTCACTGGCTTCACTGGTGAAAATTACCAAGTATTTAAAGAATTAACACCAATCCTTTCCAAACACTTCCCAAATGTCAAAGAGGAGGGGATACTCCCAAACTCATTTTATGTGGCAAGCATTACTATGATATTGCAGCCAGACAAGGATGCTACAAGAAAAGAAAATTAAGACCCATATCACTGGTGAATATAAATGTAAAAATTCGCAACAAAATACAAGCAAACTGAATTCAGAAGCATAGTAAAAGGATCATATACCATGACCAAGTGGGATTCATCCCTCAGATGTAAAGGTGATTCAACATATGCAAGTCAATAAATGTGATACACCACATTAATAGAATGAAAGATAAAAATCATCTCAATAGATGCAGAAAAAAGCATTTGACAAAGTTCAACATCCATTTTTGTAAAAAACTCTCAACAAAGTGGCTATAAAGGGAACATATTTTAACACAATAAAGTCAATATATGACAGACTCATACCTAACTTCGTACGCAATGGTGAAAAGCTAAAAGCTTATCCTCTAAGATCAGGAACAAGACAAGGATGCCCACTCTCACCACTCTTATTCAACATAGTACTGAAAGTTTTTCAGATAAGAGAAAGAAAGAAAATCCATCAGAATTAGAAAGGAGGAAGTAAAATTGACTCTATTTGCAGACGATATGATTTTATACATAGAAAATACTGAAGACTCCACCAAAAACAATTAGATCTAATTAATGAATTCAGTAAAGTTGCAGGATGCAAAATCAATGTACATTAATCAGTACTGTTTATATATAATAACAAATTATCTGAAAAAGAATAAAAGAAAATGATCCCATTTACAATAGAATTCAAAACAATAAAATATTTAGGAATAAATTTATCTTAGGAGGTGAAAGATATCTATACTGAAAACTATAGGACCCTGATAAAAAAAATTGAGAAAGACAGAAAAAGAAGGAAAGATGTCTTGTGTTCATGGATTGGAAGAATTAATATTGTTAACATGTTCGTCTGTAGATTTAATGCAATACAAATCAGATTCCAGTGGCATTTTTTTACAGAAATAAATAAAATATTCTAAAATTCGTATGGAGCAACAAAAAACCCTGAATAGCAAAAGCAATCATGTGAAAGAAAATCAAAACTAGAGGCATCATACTCCCAGATTTCAAACTATGCTAAAAAGCTTTGTTAATTAAAACAGTATGATACTGGAATAAAAATAGACACATAGACCCATGGATCATAATAGAGAGCCCAGGAATAAACTGCCACATATATATCCAACTGCTATTTGATAAGGGAGCCAAGAACATGCAATGGAAAAAGGACAGTCTCTTCAAGAAATGGTGTTGGGAAAACTGTATAACCACATACAGAAAAATGAAATTGGACCCCTATTTACACCATTCACAGAAATTAAATCTAAATGGATTAAAGACAAATAAAAGACACGAATCCATAAAAAATCCTTGAAGAAAACAAAGGGGAAAACTTTCTTGACTTTGGTCTTGGATTGGATTTTTGGATATAACATCTAAAGCACAAGCAACAAAATAAAACGTAAACTATGTCAAATTAAAAAGCCTCTGCACAGCAAAAGAACAGTCAACAAAATGAAAAACCAACCTACGGAATGGGAGAAAATATCTGCAAATCATATGTCTGATAAGGGGTTAATATCCAAAATATATAAAGAACCCATATGCCTCAATAGCAAAAAAGTAATAATACAATTAAAAAATGGGCAAATGACCTAAAGTAGACATTTTTCAAAGAAGATATTCAAATAACCAGTGGTATATGAAAAGGGCCCAGCATCTCTAATCATTAGGGAAATGCAAATCAAAACCATAATGAGATATCACTTCATACATGTTGGAATGGCTGTTATCAAAAAGACAGAAAATAACAAGTGTTGGTGAGGAGGTGGAGAGAAATGAATCCTTGTGTTTTGTGGTGGGAATGTATATTGGTATATCCACTATGGGAAGCAACAAGGCAGATACTCAGAAAATTAAAAACAGAACTACTATATGATTTAACAATTCAACTTCTGGGTATATAACTGAAGTAAATAAAATCACTATCTTGAAGAGATATTTGCAACCCCAATGTCATTGCAGCATTATTTATAATAACCAAGACATGGGAAAAAACCTAAGTATTCATCAGTGGATGAATGGATAAATGAACTATGTCATATATATGCAATGTAATACTATTCAGCCATTAAAAAGGAAATTTTGCCATTTGTGACAACATAGATGGACCCTGAGGCCATGTATGCTAAATGAAATGTCAGACAGCAAAAGACAAGTACTGTATGATCTCACTTATACATGAAATATAAAAAAGCAAACATACAGAAACAAAGATTAGATTTGTGCTTTTTAGAGTCAGGAGTGCGGATGGGAGAATTGGGTAAAGGTGTTTAAAAGTACAACTTCAGTTATAAGGTAATAAGTTCTGGGGAAGTAATGTACAACATGATGACTATAGTTAAATACTGTATTATATATTTTAAAATTGCTGAAAGAGTAAATCTTGAAAGTTCTCATGACAGGGAGAAAAATTGTTAGCTATATGAGATGATGGCTATTAACTAAACTTATTGTGGTGATCATTTTGTAATATATACATGTATCACATCATTATGTTGTACACCTTATACTATGTTGTATGTCAATTATATATCGATAAAACTGGGGAATAATGGAATAGTTTCTACCATTCCTACATTCTCTAAAAAGTGGAAAAGGAAGAGAACTTCTCAACTTATTTTTATAAGGGTAACATTATCATGCTACCAAAACTAGACAAGGATGTTACAAGAGAGACCATTTTAGACTGATATTTGTTATGAACATTGCATTCAGAAAATTTTTTATCATATTAATATATCATTCTGGACAACATTGAGAATAGTGCATCTTGACTAAATGGGGTTTTACCCTGGAATTTAAGATTAGTTTATATTGAAAATCAGTGTAATTCACTGTTTCAACAGAAAAAAAAAAAAAGAAAAATAAATAAGCAATTATCTTAATAGATGAAGAAAAAGCAACTGGCAAAACTCAACATTCATTCATGATGACTTTCAACATAAATGAATGGAAAGTAATATCCCCAATATGATGAAGGATATCCACAAAGTAACCAATAAATATTATACTCAATAGTGAAACATTATCCTTGTTCACTTAAAGATCAACAATAAGGTAAGGATACACATTCTAACTCTGTTAAGCAAACTTATTAGAGACTCTAATCAGAGTAACTTTCAAAGAATAACTAACTATCATGATGATTGGTAAGGAAGAAGTAAAATTATCTTTATTTGTAGATGATATTATTGTATAAATAAAATGTAAGAAATCTACCAAAAATACTAGAATAGATGACAATTCATAAGTCAAGGCAACAACTTCAATTGTTTTTTCCCTTTCCTGATTTTTATCATTTTACTGTAAAAAATATGTAAATATATAGGATACTACAATTTTCTTAAGAAATGCTCACTGAATTATTTAAGGGTAAATGGATACAATACTTCAGAACTGCTGTCAAATTGTTTAGAAAAAAACTAAATTTCTTTTAATTGATTTTGAAAAAAAGAGACTTCTACCAGCCTCTCTAATAGTTTAGAATCAGCGGAGAGAGATATATAATAATAAAGCAAATGGAGCACAATATAAATACATGAGGAATATGTCTAAAGGATATGCAGATGTTTCTTGTACTGATCTTTTAACTTCTCTGTAAGTTTGCACTTGTTTCAAAATAAAGATTTAAGAAGCAACAAAATATATTTCCAAGATTGGTAATATTATGATGGAAAATAAAAATACTATTAAAATCTTTAAAACATTAGCTACATAGGAATAAATTTAACAAAGAGTGGCAAAATCCTAATAGTGAAAACTAAAACATTGCTGAAAGGCATTAAATAAGACCTAAAGAAAAAGCTAAGCCACGTTCCTGAATTGAAAGGCGTCATGTTGTAGATGTCAGTTCTACTCAAATTGTACTATAGTTTCAATACAATATGAATTAAACTCTCAGCAGACTTTTTTTTTTTTTTTGGTAGAAACAGACAAGATAGTTTTAAAATGCATATGGACTACAAAAGGCCTGACCAGGTAAATCAATACCCTAAAAAAAAAAAAGATAATAATTGGAAGAGTTTTACTACATGATTTCAGGAATAACCAGAAAGCCACAGAAACTTAGAGATTGTAGTGGAGGCAAAAGAACACACAATTTGATCAGTTGAACTGAATAGTGTTTCCAGAAATAGATCTATATTTATATGATCAATTGATTTTCAACATAGGTGCCAAAGCAATTCAATAGGGGGAAATGGCACTGGAACAATTAATAACCGGATGGAAAATACAATGATGGTTGACATTTCTTATACTATATTCTAAAATTAGTCTGAGACACACTACAGCCTTAAATCTAAAAGCTAGTACTGTCAATCTTCTAGATGAAAAGATGGAATATAAGTTCACTATATTGAATAGACAAAGTAGTCATTTGTCATAAAAGAAAAAAATAAATCAGACATCATCAAAATTAGAAACTTCTCATCAAAGACCCTATTAGGAAATCAAACAGCTAACCACAGACTGGGAGAAAATATTTTTCAAAATGTGCATCTGATGAATATATACATTTCAATAATAAAAGACAACCCAATGAAAAAGTCAAAATGTGTGAACAGAAACTTGTAAAGAAGTAACAAATTCATGAAAAAGTACTCAAAATTGTTAGACATTAGGTAAATATAGAATAAATCATAATGAGGTAACACTACATACCATTAAAATGAATAAAATTAAAACAACAACAAAAAAGGTGACAGTTTTAACTGCTGATGAGGATGTGGAGAATTGCAAATCTCATTCTTTGTGGGTAGAAGTGTGACCTTACTTTAAAAGAATGATTTTGTAGTCTCAAAGAAAGTTAATCACACATATATAAATATATATGTGTGTGCATATATATCTCAGGAGCTCCATTCCTAGATATTTGCATGAGAAATAAAAACCTGTTTCCACCAAAGGATTTGTTTTAAAAAAGTCTTTTTTAGAGAAGCTTTATTCACAATAGCTAAAAACTGGAAACTATCCAACTGTCCATTAACAAGAAATGAATAAACAAAATGAGGCATATCAATACAATGGCATTCCACTCTACAATTTAAAAAGAAACAGAATACTGATACACTGAACAATATGAATGAATCTCAAAAACGTGGTGTGAAAGAAGCCCTACACAAAAGAGTACATAATACATGATTCCCATTATCTGAATTTCTAAAACAGGCAAAACTAATCTATGGAAAAAGGTTTGGAAGAGTAGTTGCCTTTTTGGAAACTGTGAAGGGGCACGAGGAAATGTGTTTGGAAGTGTAAAGGTCATATATCTTGATGGGATGTAAATACATTTCTCAAAACTCATCACATAAACTTACGATCTGTACATTTCACTATATGCAAATTACACTTCAAATTACACTTCAGTATTTTTAAACATAATTTTTAAATGGTCTGTAAAAGATAGCAATAAAGAGGAAAAAATTTATCTGTGATTGGAATGATGAGCATAGATATGAAAACAAAGTTGATGCATCAGCCATTTACTTATTGGGTTTCGCTGACATTTAGCTTGCATATATTAGAAAATTTATTTCAATTATCCTTTTTCATCTGGCTGGCTTATAGATTGACCAGGATTTCATCATTTATCTGTTAAACTGTTCTGGATGGTTTCTTACTGAGACGATCACAAAGTCACTTAAAAATTGTTCATGCATATACGTATTCTAGTTAGAGAAAGCCTGCCATCTCTATATAGGGAAAATCTATATAGGTAAAGTGCTTCAATAGAAAAGATACAGGGACCCTATCGTATTCTTGAATTGATACCTTATTGATATTCTATTATTTTTCTATTCCATTTATGGAGTTTAAAATTTTTACTTTCTACAATAATAGAAATAGTAAGACAGATAATTGCATGTGAAGTTTTGGACCCTCGTGGAGTCTAACAAAACTTAGTGACACTAATGAGCAGTGACACTGATATATATTTTTGCGTGTCTGTGTTTTACAGATATCAAGGATGATTATTGCTGAAGTGTGACTAGAAAATCAAGGAATGATTTAGTTATATGTTTTTCTGATGTCTGTATATAGAGAAAATCTATTGGAAGAAAAAAGCCCTGAAAATAGACAATGGTTAATTATAATGTAATAATAATATGGTTTTAAAAGAGGAAATTGGTAAAAAAAAAAAAAAACTATAAATAAATCATAATCATTATTTACAATTTGAAATGAGTACTTTTGCATAGAGGTAAAATCTCTAACATATTACAATTTAGTTTTCTTCATTTTAATACTTTTATTATAGAGTCATTTTTTCCAGAGAACCACGAGATATTTCATAAGTTACTACATGTAAACAACATTACTAAAATTTATTTTATCTACACATATTCAACTTGAGATGAAATTTGTCTAATTTTGCTTTTTGAAATATAATTTTGGTTCTGATCCTATGCAAGATTATTTTAAACATACATAAAATTTTGCCATTTCAAATGTTTAGTTGTTTTCCCTAAGGGGAAAAAATGACTATGGTAAGAGTGGACTGAATGTTGACAAAATGTCCACTTTTAAATTTTATTCCTGGCTGTTTGCCCAGTTTTTTGGAAGGACTTAATATTTGTTTCCTGATGATGCCTAGAGGTGAAAAAAGACAGTGTCTAGTCGTTCAAAACAGTTTGAATGAAGTAATCAAACGGAGCTGGAAAATGATCTTCTATCTCTGGTTAAGTACAACTGAGAATTCTGAAGGAGTTCACCAAAGAAAAGACTATAATTAGAATATCATTTCATCCCAATTCTCTACTTATTCATTCAGTTTAAATCAATAATGACAATGTGATCTCTCATAGTATTTCACCAGCTGCAGGAAGGAAAAAAGTGCCTATAGGATAACAGTGTAAAAAAGATAAAATTGATGCGTGCTCACTTTGGTCTTTAGATGCTTCATGGAGTTAATTGTTTTGTTTCAGAAATATGAGATGACATCAGATACATGGCTATCTAAACAGGTATGGTATAGGTGGTCTCTTTATGTCACATTTTGTCCATCACGCCCATCCTGTTCACTCGTTATGTATAACTTTTTCTCAAAAGTTATTTCAGTAGTATGAATTTAAGGCTCTGTTATGTTTGAATAAATGAGTCTTTTTCATTAAAATATTTATAACTTGGGCTCTATGACATCATTTGTTAGAAAGATTACTTTTGTTTCTTATAGGACATAAATTGTAGAATAACTACCAGGATCCATTTTCAGGACCATTCATATAAGTAAATGTTTGTGTAGAAGTAGAAAAAGATGTGACCCATTAAAACTACAAACCATCAGCATTGCTCAAATCACCCAGAAAATTGACGAAACCTCCACATAAATTGGTTATGTAGAGATTATTCAGGTGAACATTCCTTTCCTTAGATATATCCTAGCTCATAATGCTAGCTTGTGATATAAATGAAATGAAGCTGGAATCCAGATGATCACAGAAGAATTAACAAACATCTCCGCAACATGCTTTCATACTGGACATTTCAGAAGGAAGCACAAATAGATTATTCAAATATAGCTGAATCCATTTTACTAATAATTTCATCACTACTTTTTGCAAAAGGAAGTCTTTTGTTTGGCTTGTTTGGTTTTGATTTGTTTTGTTCTTTACAGTGCTCTTTTATTTTATATTCTCTCCTTGGGTGTCATATACATCTGTGATTTCAATTACCACCACCAAGTGTATAGCCCCAGGCAACTCACTTCTGAGTTCTGAAATATCCAAATTCATGCTTGGCATCTTCTCCTGAATCTATGAAAGTAACTGCACACTCCACAGGTTCAAACTAAACTCCTGTCTCTTCCAGTCAGTCTGTCTTCTTATCATAGGAGTCAAGGACGTATTTAATCCATCCAGCTATCAAAATCATAAACCTAGTGGGGATTTTTAAACATTGTCTTATCCTTATCTGCATATGTTATTATTCATCATCAAGTTATTTTGATTTTACTCTCAAAGATCTCAAGTCAATTTACTTTTCTCCAATTCACAAACACCATACAGGGTCAAACTACAGGCACTGCATTTCCTCCTTAACTGGTGAGCTCTCAACCCCTTAGCGTTGAGAGTTCCCCTTAGGAACCTGACAATCTGTTCTCTACACCGCAGACTGGCTGAGTGATCTTTTCAAAATATGTATTTGATTGTCACTACCCACAACACTCATATTCTCTCACAACTAAAACAATTTTTATCTCCCCTTTGTTCTACAGATAAAGACCAACATCCTTAAAGGGTCTACAAAGGATTAAGTTGAAAGCCTTTCCAGCTGTGTGTCATACCATCTTTTCTCCCATTTTCTCCATTAGCCCTCCTCATATTCCCAGGACCTTTATGTGAACTTTTTCTTTTGAACAGAGTTCTCTCAACTACTTTCTTATGTGAAGGCTGCTCATTTGTCAAACCTCAGCCTAAATCACCTGCATAAGAAGTCACCTCCTCCAACCACCCTAAACAAATCACATTCCCCAATAAAAGTTAAAGTCAAGTGTAATCTTTATGTAACACTCATACAGTTAGTTCTGTGATTTTTTTACTACATTCACAAGAGCAAGAAGGTTATTCATCTTTTGTTACCCACTAATACAAATGCTTAATATGGAGTCTGGTTATAAGAAGAGATCCATATATACTTGTTGAACAAAAAAAGAAAAAGAGTAAGAAGGATTTTGAATAGGCTAAGCCTTTGCTTGTTCGAAGTATAGGCATGTCTATCTATCTATCTATCTATCTATCTATCTATCTATATTATCTATCTATCTATCATCCATCTATCATCTATCCATAGGTAACAATATGAACTATTTAATCTTAGTCAATGTACAAAATGAAATTGGGGAAAAAAAGTCTTGTTTTTTTAGCCAATAATGGACTCTTACAAAATTAAATTAGATACTTAAAATAAAAATCATTGAAAACAGTAACATAATGGATATGGACTTATTCTAAATTGCCTGCATTATTAAACCTATTTTGCTATCATTTTGATTGCTAATGACATTCATAACAGTCTAACATACAACAACACAATGCATGCTCTTTTGGGATTATGTTATCTACATTTTAAGTCCCAAATTTATGAATATTTAATAGAAACTTTAAAATAAAGAAACCAGTTATCAATTATTCAATAAAAAAATGCAGGGAGTAGTTTGTCATGGTTAACTTTTTCTCCAAAAGCTCTAAGGGAATTTCAGGAAATACTTAGAATTCAATGAAAGTTAAAGGATGAGAATGTATAATGAGATGAAGCAAGTTTCCAAGAAAATTAGAAATTAAATGTAATACTCATATACTTGTTTTCTGGATAGTGAGAAGAGCAGAGAGAAGTGAGCATGTTTGCCCTAGCTTTCAAGAGACTTCTAGTTGGAATAACCAGTGTAAAAAACAGTTGGCCAAGAGGTGGACTTTGTTATCCTCAGCTCATTATCCTGTGTGCCATAAATACTGCCTTGTTTAAAGTCATAAATGTAGACAGTTAGACTGGCTCTACTTCTTTATTTGATTGCAGGAAAGGCTCTGCATAGAGCTGTATGTTTAAAACTAGTTACATTTCAATGGTGAAAGTTTTTAAACCTAGCAATGTATTGGAGATTATAATTCCCATCTACTCTTTAAAATGAACTATTTCTAAGGTACCAGAATTGGAGGAACAGGGACTAACATAAAAAGCACATTGCTCAGATATCCCCATACCTAATTTATTCTTGGAGCAAAGCACAGGAAGAAAATGTTGAATAAGGGAGAAGCCAATAGTTTGGAGTAAATGTGGTGGATAAAGTGATATATGTAACAAATATTTTTGCCCATTGTAAACATGATTCATCTGTTCATTTATAAGAAGGTCACCTACTGTGTCCAAGGCAATAGAGCTAAAAAAGTTAAAATTACAAACTTAGTTTAATTATTACTTGCCTAGTGAAGGAAGTCAACTATATAATAGAGTGTACTGAAAGCCATGATAGAGATGAATACAGAGTACTATTCAGAATCTCTGAGGAGAGATTTCCTAACTAGAAGAGACTCTCTAACTAAGGAAATTTGGAAATGGTTTCTGTGCTGAGTTTAAGTAAAAAATGAGTAAGATTTAGCACAAAAAGGATGACTGAAAGGTTAGGCCAGACAGAAGAAACCCCATGTGGAAAGGCAAAGAGAGAAATATTCCACAGAGGCAAGAGATGGAACATAGTTGAACAATGTGATTCACTCAGTCAAGTGTCTTGTCAGTATTTATTATATGCCTTGTAATGCAATTTTCCCATCCTTAAATTGTATTACTTCAATTTTTTAAATTTATTACACATATCATCTTATATTTTCATGAGTGTCCATGAAGTAGACAAGGAAAGTAATATTTTTATGTTTCTATCATGGAATGTCATTACTAATAAAGCTAGAATCAGACTCGAGATTATTAAAATAGTTATTAATTTACATATTCATTCAGTAAATGATTATTAAGTACAATTTATGTGACAGTCACTGTCCTGGGTGCTGGAGACAAAGCAGTGAAGAATGGAGCTTACATTCTAGAGGAACACCTCCTATCTCTCTATCTACCTACCTACCTATATGCACATATACACATATCCATTCATGTACAAACAAATGTATATATACATAAAATATGTATGGTATTAGGTGGTAGGAAAAAAGTAGACAGTAGGCAAAATTGGGATGAGGGATTCAGACACAGTTGGATGACCTGGCTTTCCTGATCACACTTTATATGGGGTAATCAGGAAACACCTCACTGATAACAGATGTAAGAAAGAGTTGAGATCAAGAAAGATCCTTTTGCAGCAACATGGGTGGACCTAGAGATCGTCATACTGCGTGAAGTCAGAAAAAGACAAATATCACATAATATCGCTTATACGTGGAATATAAAAAAAGTATACAAATGAACTTATTTACAAAACAGAAATAGAGTAACAGATGTAGAAAATGAACTTATGGTTTCCAGGGGGGAAAGGGAGAGGGATAAGTTGGGAGATTAGAATTGACATATACACATTACTATATATAAATAAATAACTAGTAAGGATCTAGTTTATAGCACAAGGAACTCCACTCAATACTCTATAATGGCCTATATGGGAAAAGAATCTAAAAAAGAGGATATATGTATATGTATAACTGATTCAGTTTGCTGTACAGCAGAAAGTAACACAGCATTGTAAATCAACTATATTCCAATAAAAATTTTTTTAAAAAGAAATAAGTTCCACGGAAAAAGAAAGGAAGGAAGGGAGGGAGGGAAGGAGGGAGGAAGGAAAAGAGAGAGAGATGAGAAAGAGCCAGACAAAGGGTAAAAAAAAGTGCAAAGGCACTGGAGCAGGAAAATGCAGGAAGCAGGAGAAGGAAGGAGAAGGAGAGCAGGAAGAGAGTGGAGGGTCAGATCATCTAAAAATAGTTGTGAGCCATTCTGAAGACCTACTGAGGAAACCATACCAAAGCCTTTCTCTATACCATATGTATAATCACTCTCACTAAAAGAACTCGATGTTTTGTTACATAGATCGATTTTCTTAATGTTTCCCCTGGAGCAAAAGAAAGCAATCTGTATGTATATCATCCATCATTTAATTTTAAAAAACAATTGTATTGATTTAACATGCTACTAGAGTTTAATTAAAAAATCATCAAATGAGCATCTGTGTTTGTGTGTTTGCGAAGGGGTGAGCAGTGAGGATGGGAAATTTGAATTAAATTATTTTCAAAGGGTTCCTTCCAATTTTGCAGCCTTTTCATTTTTGTATTTACAGTAAATTCATGTGTACATCATCAGAAATGTATCTTAAATGACTTGAGTTGTTGAGTAAAAGATTTCAGAAAAATGTATTAAATATTATATGCTAGAAATTTTTCTAAATTAAAAAAATAATTTTGATAAACTGGTGCAGATGTTAACATTTTCTTTATTTTTGAAATATAAATTTCTAAACACAATCATATCATATGTGAAATTATGAAAGTTCTTTTCTGAACCAATTTAAAAAGTGTCTTCAGTCTAATTGTAAATCATTTCTATCCAGTGTGCAAGAAACCTTCCCATCCATCTCATCACTCAAACACACACATATGCCCAATGCATCATTGCATTCACTTTAAATCATAGTTATACTTTTATTTTTTTAATAATTTGACAATTTGCCAAACTAAACTTAAATCAATTATTGGTCTATTCCATGCATGTATTAGCAATAGTTGGAAGTACAATTTTCAAGTGCCCTTTTGAGATTGTTGCATGCACTTCTATATTTTAGAACGAGGAGCCCGTGTTTTCTAGAGATGGCAGCAAATTCTTTATGACAGTTCCTGTTAAGCAAGGGGGCCGTGGAGAATATAACCACATAGCTATGTTCCTCATCCAGGTAAGTGCTGGCTTCTTTCTGTGGTTTGGTTTCATTCCATCATGTTCATGAAAGTCTTTTTCGTGTGGTATTCTGCACCTACAGTTAATACCTGTGGAGTCCAGCCATATATCCAACTCAGGGATATTTTAGGAAGAGGATCCCCATCCTTCGCCATAAATTCAAGCTGTACACAAAACATTTTCAACACTCAATAAAATTTAGTGAACTACACACGTGTGCTATGAGTCGAGGGCCTTGGGATATAGAATTTAATAAATGGAAAGTGCCCAACCCCTACTTTCCAAGACCTGAGGAAAATCGAGAGACGATTTTTCATTCAACAAATATATATCATCTATTTGGTACAAGTAATATTTTCAGTGTGTTATAAAAGTTTTAAATACCTGAAGCAATCTAAATGTCCATCAAAAATTGAATAGTTAGTAAGTTGTAGTATACCCACACAAGGAAATGCAGGGCAGATTTTAAAAACCAGGATTAAATAGATTTCACATGTGTTGTCAAAGATAAAATCTGTGTTATGTTTTTATGGACCTTTTGATAAAAAAAGGATAAAAGGTTATTTTTCCTCTACATTTCAAATGAATGTTAACCAGTTTTATACAGTTTTATCTAATTATAAAAAGAATCAGTGAATTCACAATAAGTAATTTAAATATGGCAAGGTTAATGAGTCAATTTGAATCTAATTGACAATAAAAATATTCGTGAGAAATAAAGTTTCCTTCAAAATCAAATAAACAGTCTAGTCTCACAGGTAAATGTTAATTTATAAAGATAAAACATTGTGGATAAATTGGAATCTTTCTTGAGAGTGTTATAAACAAACTAGCCAAGAATTAATTTCATACTTACTAAATATAGAATAAATATGAATGTGGTAAAAGATCCCTAAGCAACCTGACTACTTTTATGTTCTTAGAACCTTCAAGTCTTGTGCATATTCTCCAATTTTTACCATTATCCATATATGTATTTACATTGGGCAGCTCAGTACCTTGAATTTTTAAAATCTGTGTCAGTAGCTTAAGAGGCAACACTTGTCCAAGATCTGTACTATTAAAGTAATTGTCATGATTTTAACTTTAATTTTAATCAAAGCTGAAATAAATAATTTGACTATACATAATCTCCACAATAGCAATGTAGATTAATTTTCATAGTATATTATTAAATTGGAAAAATAAGTTATAGACTAATATATAATGTGATTTCATTTATGTTCTAAATAAATGAAAGCATTTATATATGAATAAAAATTTTTGGTGATTCTGTATTCAACTATTAAATGATTATATCAGACAGGTGATATTAAGGGAACATATTTTGGTTTTTATGTGAACTGGAGGAAGTTTCACCAGCAAATTACCTGATTAACTTTTGCTAGCTAATTATAAACTTTGTTATCATAAATACTGGGGAAATATTTCCGCCAAAAGAATAAATAAAACTTTCCAAATCTCACAGTTGACTGTGGTGACATCTTATTGCATTTTTAAATATCAGTATTTATATTCAAGAAGCTGTATAAAAACCCAGGTAGTCAAAATTACATACAAATTGTGACTATTTATAAGATATAGTGAAAGGTAGAGAAAGATGTATAATACATACATATATATATATATATACATATATATATATATATATATATATATATATAGTTCTGAGATTATCTATTCAACAAAATAAGAGCAGAAATGTTGTCTTAAAAAGTGTGGGGTTGGCAGAGCAGAGGTAGGAGATGAAGATGTTGGCTTGTAGAAATTGAGATATTTATGCACATAACAAAAGTTTCTTTACAAGCCTTGGGAAGAAATACCTTCTGTCTCCCAATCAAACCCGTCTGAAATGCAGTCTAATTCATTATTTCTGAAATGTTCAGAAGAACAACTTCATAGAGCAGATGTGTTTACTTTGTTCCTCTTCCATATGGAGATTATAACAAAGCTTCCATTGAAGTAGAAAATGTTTTGATCTATTCTGGCTACAGTTCAGAGAATTTGTGGTTTGCCTCACTGATAAATAAACATGACTGCATGATTATTTACAGATATTTTGGCAATGTGGCTAAAATTAACTTACTTTGTTAATGAATCAGAGGTCAGTGCTTAGGTAAATACAATTTATTCTTAAGTTTATACATACACACAATTTTAGTAAGCAGTTTGAACCTCTTTGCCTCAATTTTTAAATAGCTAACACAAAAAGCTCTTTTATTTTTTTATGATTACTGTATTATATATATATATATATATATATATATATATACACTATAAAAATTTGTAAAATTCTAAACTGAGTAAACTAAACAAAAGATTATATAAAATCAGGGACTTCCCTGGTGGTCGTAGCCAAAAAGTAAGAAAAAGAAAGAAGAGTATATAAAATCAAGCACAATCTCATCACCCCAGACTTGCACACTGCAAATCAATTGTTGTCTATATTTCCAATTTCTTTTTACATTAAAAATATATCACTTTTTCTTAAAGTGTGCAGTCAAAGCATATATATTGATTTGTAACATTTAAAGAGTAATTTATGAGCATTTTCTCACATCATTTAATTGCATTCTTAATATTTAATATTTGTAAATGTGATTTTAATAGGTATTCAACATCCTGTCTAGTAAATATATTATACTGTATTTAAATGAATTAATTTTCATCATCATATTTATTTCTAATTTTTATACCAGAAATGATTCAGAGATAAATGTTCTTACCACAAATTTATATTTATAGATGTCAAAAGTTACCTAGGCAAAGCATATATGTACGTATATGTATTTGTTTAGGTTTTGATATGGAATGTGAAACTGGCCCTCCAAAAACGGTGTACTAATTTACCGTCTAAACAGTAATGCATAGCACCAGTGATGACTTTTTACTCCCTCTTCCTTCCCTTGATACACCAGAGGACTCCACCTAAATTGATGTGCCCAGGGAGTGAGAAATGACAGGAACAGAGAGCTTGGCAGCCGTCAGGAAGACCACCTTTGCAGTACTTGATGCTTAGCTATATTAGAGAGCTTCCCCATTGACTGCAAATATATTCATCTGTTTGAAGTATCTTACTAACTGAAATCAGTAAATTTTTGCAAACATTTTTCTCTCTTACACAATCAGTAGGTAAACAAAAAGCATTAATTAGAGACCAGGCTACAAAATTAGTGTTTCAGAATATTTTCAATATATAGATTGATGGTTGGCCTTACAAATATTTTAGTGGTTTTTTCGCCCTCATTTACAAGACTTATGCTTGTTAAAATAATTCCAAAAGATAAAAAATAGGAAAAAATTGTGTGTCCCTCCAGTCTACTTTTAAACATGATTATAATTTTATGTAAAGTACAGTATTTTATCCTATTTGAATTTAAATTTTAAAGCATAATTTTCCTATAGTGCTAAACAATTTTGAAATGCAATTCTTTTGAATATTAATATTTAGTTGACTGGGTGTACCTAGTTAACCATTGTTGTTCAATGTTTAATTTAGTGGCAATTTACTGCAACTATAGATGTCACTATACATAAAGATTATTTTTATTATGAATTCTTTCTTTTTTTTTTGTGATGAATTATTTCTTTAGTTGTGGTTAACAGAACTGGAATTCCTGAATCAAAAGTAAAATATTTCTAAGCCCATATATATTTATATATATTTCCAGATACATTCTATATGAATATGTGAAAGCAAAATTTATGAATAGGGTTTATCTACTTTTATATATTCCATTAAAGATAATAATAAAAATAAGAACTGGCTCTTCCAAAAATCTTTATAGCTAAAATAAATTTCCTTCTGAGTAGAGTGTGAAGTATGCAGTATTGATATCAGTTTATGTAGTTTCTGAATCAAACAATGATGCAAACCTTTTTTTTACAGCAGACCACTTCAGATCACTTCAGATATTTCCCTCTCCCCTTTTCCCCCATAGAATTCTTTATGTAGACTTCTAACTCCTGAATTCCCATATTTGGAACCATAATATCCTATATCTTACAATGTAAGTTGCAGTCAAGAGAAAGTTTTTTGTCAAATACATGGCCACCTTTTTCCCCTCTAATATGGGATAAGCAGAGTTTCAGTCATGTTAAGCGGTTC
>NW_006783631.1:783310-805326 GCF_000442215.2 Lipotes vexillifer
AGATTTATACGCATAAGCAATTGCCCTGTTATCTTCCAAAACTGTGTTAAATGAAAAATTATATATATTAGTGAATTCATTCACTTTTTCTATCCAGCAATACAAAGTTTTTCTTATGAGAGCTGATGATTTCACTTGGAACAATTTTAAATGCCATTATTCATTACAAATACTGTAGAAAATAGCATGCCCCCAATCCACAATTCTGTCACCCAATCAACCCAGTACAATTTTTTCATTACATTTCACTGCTGTATCTGATTAGGACATTGTCTGAAAACAATTAGTTCACCTCACATGATGAATAGACAGTAAATTAAAGCATGCTATTTTTAAGCACTGGAATATTTCCATTATTTAGAAGCTGTAAAAGTTAAACAGAATTTCCTATAAGAAATTTGAATGAACAGTGTATAATCAGTGAAAAGCACATGCATCATTAAACTTTTACTGATACCAATATGTTTCCAACTTATAAACAGATACATAAAATTCATATTGAACTTGCTGAGTAAGGTAAAATCTCTGCCAATCCAAGGAGAGGTGCCTGAGGTCTAATGTCCCAAATAAAAACACTTTATTTCCTAGATTTTCAGCTCTTTTGAAAATGAATGAAATTACTAGTTTTATTGCTGCCCTTCTAAAATTAAAAGTGAAATATGAGGGCTTCCCTGGTGGCGCAGTGCTTGAGAGTCCGCCTGCCGTTGCAGGGGACGCGGGTTCGTGCCCCGTTTCGGGAGGATCCCACATGCCGCGGAGCGGCTGGGCCCGTGAGCCATGGCCGCTGGGCCTGCGCGTCCGGAGCCTGTGCTCCGCAAATGGGAGAGGCCACAGCAGTGAGAGGCCCGCATAACGCAAGAAAAAAAAAAAAAAAAAGTGAAATATGAGTTCAGTTTAAAGTATATTGCCATGTTGCCCTTGTCAAAATTCCACAATGGTTTCATATTCATAATCAGTGTTTCTCTTCTACTAAGTGAATATAATAGAGATCATGGTGGCACAGAAAGAAAGAATTATTTCTGTGAAGTAAAATGATTATTCTTTTCTTCTTTGTTAAATTACCTTTCCTGTGATTATATTTCTGCTGAAGGTGGATGGAAAATTAATTGAGGTACAGACTAGTCAAGTCCCTTGATATTTATTTTGAATTTACTGTATAGTCATCCACCATATTCTGATTGGTATTAGGACTATTTGCCTAGAGTCCAGATCAAACGTAATATGCTATTATTAGAAAATAGCTTACAAGTCTTATAACTGTGTAACTATACAAGATAGTCTATGCTATTACATGTAAAATGGAGTGAAACTTATTCCCCATCCCAGAGTTGCCCTGGTAGGTGTAAAGCAAGCAGAGAAATTACAGATGATTGAAGTAAAGTCCAAAGGTTGTGAGGTTGTTATCATGGCTTCCAACAAGAGATCTTTTATTTCTACACTTAGAAACATATTTTGATCCGAGATGCATCATTGGATGTGTAATTTTTATTCTCTGTACACTGTGTTCAAACATTTTTCAAAGCATTGGATTTTTGCTCATGATCACTTTTAATGTGGCCACTATTCCATCCTGAAAACACACACACACACACACACACACACACCAAAATTCTCTGAAAAACAGAGAAAGTATAAGCAATCTAGAAATCTGTGAACAAAATGCATCTCCAGATATGTACAAATATTGATCAAAGTTTCTTTACTTTTTAATGTTTTGAGATTTTGTTCATCTTGAAATTAGATGCACTAAAACCTGAGATCTTATTCCTGTCCTTGGTCCATTCAAAACAGGATCTGAAAATGAGTAAGTAGGACTATCTACTGGGTTGTTGTCCTGTGGGAATTTGGCAATAAAATATATGACTTCAGAACTCCATGCCAGCCTTAAGGCTGTGCCTGTCTCAAATCTTAGAAATTTGGTTTCATCTTTGCATTTATACTTTTATTCAGCAAGTACTTGTAAAGTGCCAGAATGCATCAGACAGCATATGAAGAAGTTAAAATAAAGAAGTCACATGCTTGTTGTTGACCTTGAGCAGCTAGAAGTCTAGAGAGCTCCCTTTAAGAATAAGGAATAGATGGTTTAGAAAGATGCTGAAATACCGATGTGTACCAATAAGTCACTTATTGTTTTTTTGAAGGAAGATTCTAATACTACATATACATTATGGAATGATCTTTTAGCTTCTGCTTCCAGTAGTATAAGAAAGTATATATTTAATAAAACTCTCCCACATCAAAAATCCTAGATTCTAGATATATTTATACCAAAAATGCATTTGAAGTATTTAGCTGATAGATTACACTCTCTGAAAACAATGCAATTGAATTAGAAGTGAATAACAACAATTATAACTTTTAAAAAGCCATATGTTTGAAAATAAAATATAATTTTTACATTTTTCATGGGTTAAATTATATATATCTATTATGTGTTATTTTATAATATAATTATACTGTATTTATACATATATATTCAAATGTAGAAGGACATGAGAAACTCAGTAGTAGAATTTAATGAAATAGAAAGTAAAGATAAAATAAAAGGATTTAGCCAAATAAGCAGTTGGTTCTTTGAAAAAAAATAATTCACACTAGAATGTATAACAAACTTAATTTAAAAAGAGGGCAAGCCCCAAAGTATAAATAATAGAAAGAAGGCATAACTGCAAATTTTAAAATATTTTAAAAAATGCTATGTATAACCTATGTCAACAAATTTGAAAGCTTGAGTGAAATGGATAAATTCTAGAAAAAAGAAATACCAGGTCTGATTTAAGAAACAGACAAGCTGAATTGTCCTATAATATTGAGGAAATGGAATCAGTGTCTTAAAATGTATTCAAATTAGGCACAGGTAGTTTTTTAAAGGTGGATTCTACCAAATATTCAAAAGCCTTAGAAATTTAAAAATAAAGAACTTCTTTAAGCTGACAAAGGCATTAATCAAAAGCTTAGATAATATAACATAATCTATAGTGGAAAATTAGTACATTTCTTTTAAAAATAAGCATTGAGAAAATGAATCAGAATGAAGTAACTTGAATATGCACAAAACCAAAGATGACAATTTTTAAAAATTACCACCCAAGAAAGTAAAACAAGAAAAAAAACTTGAGAGAGGCATCTCTTAGAATATTGTTGGTAAAAGAAAAGGTGAAAACTAGTGGTGGAAATTAAGAACTCTACAGAAAAAAATATTATCCACTCCTAATGGTGTCTCATTAGGGTGCTTCTAGGGATACTAGTTCTTAGGGAACTGTTAATAGCACTCCTTAGAAACACTGCTCCTTTAGAATTCAAGGGAGTCACCTAATCCTTCACCATTCTTAAGCATCTATATCCTGGAAAATCCAAGATACTTATAAAGAACAAAATATGGTTGGCAATAGATTTACAAAATTACTATATGAGGAAAACAGAAAGTAGAATAAAATTTTTCCAATACATAAAGACACTTTTCCTGAAGAAAAACAATGATGAGGCAGAAGAATTCTATAAAACAATACTCCGAAAAGAATTCTATAAAACAATACTCGAAAAAGAATGAATTATTATCATTAAATAAGCATATGTAGACATAAAATTATCAAGTGAGAAATTCAAAACCTAGAAAAGGCCTCATAGATTAGAAATAAAGTTGTAAACCAAAAAGTGACAGATTTCAGGAAGGAAATGGAAAAGATAATACAAAATAATAACAAATAATTAATTGAAAGATGACCACTGGTAAGTAGATATTTCTGAAAATATACTAATGGATAGCAAGAAGACCCATAAAAACAGCCAATAGAAAGAAATAAAGTAGAATGGATCTGATTTAAGTTAGGTAAGACAAGGAAATAAGATCCACCTGATATTTAATTGGCATTTTTATAGAAACATTGGAAGAGAGGTAACATTTAAAACCATAATCCAATGAAAAACCAGACAACAAAAAAATGTTCTAGAAACACAGAGTATCTTTGGAGAGGGGTGGTGGTGGAAAAATATTATTAAAGGTATTAATATAAAGATGACATTTAAAGTCAAAATAAAACCTAACACTGGATTTCAAAACACTAAACAGACTACAAAAAGACTGCCTACAAAAAACTCATTAAACATAATATTCAAAATAAACGTATAAAATATGATAGAGTTTTTAGGAGGGTATCAGTCATACCAATAAATGTAAATTGGCCTAACATGTCCTAAAATTTTAAAAATATTTTTTAGATTGGCTCATGAAACAGAATCCAGTTCAATCTTTTATGCAAAATATACATCTTAAACAAAATGAGTCAGAAAGGCTAAAATCCTGATAACAAACAAGAAGAGCTGCTTTCATGTTCCAAAGCATTAAGACCACCAAAAGAAGATGCTTTATAATGTTCAAGGCCACAAATCACAAGGAAGATATAACAGTCAATTGTCTGCATCTATGCCCCAGATAGATGGCTACCTTTATAAAACAGAAATGCCAGAAACTACTTAATATGTGGAAACCTTATTGTACCATTCATTCTCAGTTCAAACTGAGTCAAGTGGACAAAAAATTAAGTAAGGTTATAGATATAGCATATATAATGTGTGTATTTATGTATTTATGTTTGAACACATCTAAACAAGAAATATTATATATCTGTTTCAAATGTGTGTGGAACTTTGTCAAAAGTTGAACATTCATCAGGTCATCCATCTAAAAAGTCCAGTAAGTTCTACAAATTAGAAATTAAATAAAAGCATGCTATAATCACAAAGTAATACGCCTAGAAATCAATAATATATTTTAACAGGTTTTCCAACTAAGTAATTTTTTGTTGTTGTTGTTGTTTTTTTGCGGTATGTGGGCCTCTCACTGCTGTGGCCTCTCCCGTTGTGGAGCACAGGCTCCTGACGAGCAGGCTCAGCAGCTATGACTCACGCGCCCAGCCGCTCCGCAGCATGTGGGATCTTCCCGGACCGGGGCACGAACCCGTGTCCCCTGCATCAGCAGGCGGACTCTCAACCACTGCGCCACCAGGGAAGCCCCAACTAAGTAATTTTTAAAGTAAATCTAATTAAACAATTTACTGGAGAATTCAAGTCAAAATTCCAAAATTTATAAAATAATAATAAGAAAAAGAATGGCAACACTTTATATCAGAATAAGTTGTCAGAATAAAAATTGTAACGTAGCAAACTTATAAAAATGAAAATGGAAGAATGAAATAAGTAGAATTTACAACTCAAATAGAAAATTATCAGCAAAATGCAGCATACATTAGAAAAGTGGGAATGATTAAATTTGAAGCAGAAATGAAGTAGTTTACAAATAAAAAAAGGTAGAACTAATAAGTGAAAAAATAATGTTTACCCTTTGAAAACGTGCGCGCACACACACACACACACACACACACACACACAGGCGACAAGACACATGCTCATCCAATCAAAGAAAAAGAGGGAGAAAGCAAACTGGTATAAAATTAGAAATGGCTAATGGGAAATAAACAAAGGGCATTTGAATAAATCGTAAGAGACTATTTTGGAGAACTCTATGTCAATTCGTTTGAAAATTTAGATGAAATGAAAAATTTCATGAAGAAATACACTTCGAACTGTCCCCAGGAGAGACACAGAGCTTAAACTGATTAATGACATAGAAGAAGCAGAATGTTATCAAAGAACTACACCACAAGTGAGCACCAGGCCCACATGATTTCATAAAAGAATCTTATTAGACTTTCAAAGGCAATGCCAATAAAATTTAAATTGTCTATAGAATAGGTTTTTCTTGTAGTTGCTGTAAAAGCCTTTTACAAAATTTAATACCAGTTTCTGGTTAAAAAAATATATATATATACACATACACATATACATATATATATATATATATATATGCACACACACACACATACACACACACACACACACATATATATATATAGGAATTGGGGATAATTTCTTAAAGTGATAAAACATGTATATCTCAGCCCAAAAGCCAATCTCGTGTCATTCCCATCAAGGTCAGGAGCAAGGGAGGATGCACACTATCTCCACTATTATGTAAAATGATTTTGGAGGTATTAGTTAATGAGACAAGAATAAACAACCAGCTGTAAGATTTGGAAAAAGCATTTAGTGAGACAGCAGGATAGATATTTAGCATACAGAAATCAATAGCTTTCATATTTGCAAACAATAACCAATTAGAAGGTATAATGGAAGAGAGAGGCCTTCAGACAATAGCAGCAAACTATAAAATACTTAGTAATAAATATGAAAATGAAATTATATGAAATGTACAAAACCCATATGAGGAAACATTAAAACATTCTGGAAAGACATAAAGTAGACTTGAACAAATGGAAAAATATCTATGTTCTTCTAAAAAATAACTGAAGATCGTAAGATCAGTATTAATTATAAAATTAATAGTATCCCAATAAGATATTCCAGTAAGTTTTTATTTGCTTGAACTAGATATGCTTATTTTTAAGCTTCTTTGGGAAAATAAAAATGTAGTATTATCTAGGGAAATCCTAAAAAACAGAACAATGAGTGGGCGTGAGTCCTAAATAATATGGATGTTAAAAAAATCTATAACTAAAATGTGTGGTATTGGGACGTGACTTAACAGAGATAAATGTATAGACAGTACAGAAATAGACTCAGGTACATATGGAAATTTAATATATAATAAAGGGTGCATTTCAAACCACTAAAAAAATAAAGTGTTTTTGTTTGTTTGTTTGTTTTTTTGCGGTACGCGGGCTTCTCACTGTTGCAGCCTCTCCCGTTGCGGAGCACAGGCTTCCAGATGCACAGGCTCAGCGGCCATGGCTCACAGGCCCAGTCGCTCCGCGGCATGTGGGATCTTCCTGGACCGGGGCACGAACCCGCATCCCCTGCATCGGCAGGCGGACTCAACCACTGCGCCACCAGGGAAGCCCCAAAATAAAGTTTTTATAAAATCATTTTAGGAAAACTCAATATCCCTTAGGAAAAAGATAAAAGTAGTTCCAGACTACCACCATAACTCTAAAATGACAGAGCTCTAACTTTAAAAATTAAATCTTAGCTGTACTAGGAGGAAACATCAGTAAATTCTTTGTAACCTTAGTTTGAAGAAAGCCTTTAAACTATGCATCATCACTTAGAAGTAATATAAGAATACATTGGTAAACTTGATTTTATAAAGAACGGAAAAAAAAAAATTGGGGAAAAATGCTATCATGACCAATGTCAACACAAAATGACAAACCAGGAGAATATATTTGCAGCATATACCTCACATAAATGGATATAAAGACACAAAGAGCTCTTAAAAAATAAATAAAACCAGAATACAGAGAAATCTGATCGAATAGATAGCAGAGACAAACAGTAGCAGAGAGTCAGATAAAACAATTATGCAAATGGATTATTATATAGTATACATTATATGTATATATATAAGCATTTGTACATATATAGACAAGTATAGATGCTTAACTTTTCTTCCAAGCAAAATGCAATATGAAAATACACTAATATACCTGTCACAAGTTGAGTGTCACAGGAAGCCAACTGTGAAAGAAAGATTAGCCTGCAGGCCAGTTATTACAGAGATCAATAACTCTGGAAAGGAGGAAAAGAAAGCAACATTGGGCAGAAGAATTTGAGTGGCAGAGCCATCTGAATGAAGGTTTCAGTTAACCCCACAGAGAGTTCTGCACTGAGAGAGCCCTTCAGAGAAATCCCAAGTCAGAGCAAGAGGGCCGGGCTTCTATATCCCAATATTGATCAGGTTGTCCTTTCAAGGGCTGTTGAAAAGAGGTATGATCTTGGGTGAGGCCATTTTCTTCAGTTCAGGCCGTCCCCAGAATGACAGCTGAGGGCCTTCTTCCAGCAGGACTTCTAGCCACTGGAGAGGTAGGTCCTTCCTTCTAGAAGGGAGTTCTGGATGGTGTATCATAGCGTCTACCACAGCAACATTTCTCACTTGTCAGATTAGCAAAAATTCAAACAATGAACAGCGTGTCCTGTAACATGTTCATGGGAAGACTGTACTTTCAGGGATCATTTCTGTAGGTCATTATATGTCCATTGGAAAACAGGCACCTTATACATTACTGGTAGATGTGCAGAATGGTGCTTTCCCTATGGAGGAAAATATCCTGAAGATATTTCCCTACACATTAAACCACAAACAAACATATACACAGGGTTAATCAATAAAGCATTATTTGAGATAATAATCACTATAGATTATTTGCATTATTGGAGGCTAGTTGAATGAAGTATGGTACATCCGCACAGGCAGAACTATTTAAGAATTAAAAAGATGATATATAACAATTGATAGCACATCCCACAATCTCTCTAATTTGTACATATATATGTAATTAGATTAGCATTTACATTTATAGTAATAAAATATTAATTTTTTAATTATAAAAATCTACCCCCAGAAAAGAAGGATAAATAAGAACCAAATGAAGAAAAGTTTTTTCTATGTGATGAGAATGGGGTGAGATCAAGACTTCTGTCAATGTATATATACACATATTTATACTTTATTTTTGACCATGTACATATTTTAAAATAAAAAGAATGAGGACATCAAAGCTTAAATTGAAATACTAAGAGAAGATAATACACCTAAAATGTAAATCAAACTGATATGAATTTTAATTGAGATGTGACTAAGAACACACACATACACCTACACACAGAGAACATATGGACATCTGTCTGGCTGCCTATCTATCTCCTTGGAAAAGGTCCAGAACTAATAACGTTAGAGTAGTAATGAGCACACCTAAGCCCAGATCTTGATATCTAAATAGCATAATCCAGTAGAAAATATTCCTTGGAGAAATTATTGATTATGGATATGGGAGATAAGAAGTGATCTTAGAACATCTTACTGTGCAGAAAACAAGGAAGTGCTCTAAAACTAACATAATCATTTCCAAAGAATAGAGGGGTTAGCTTGAAGGGGTCCCACTAACCAAAGTTTGTCAATTTCAGCATCATGAAGAATGACAACAACAACAACAAAATAACAGTAATGGAATGTAACGCATCAGATTAAAAATGTTTATAATAGTATGAGGAAGAGGGAGATAAAGAGAGTGAACACACGTGAGGGGAAAAAGGAGGGAAAGGTCTTTTTACAGAAGAATACCACCTAATAAATATAGAATGGATGTTAGAGTTAGAAAATCACTTCTAAATGATAATTTGTTCAGGGAAAGGTCATGAATGGATACCAAAACTACTGAGTGGGAAGTTCATGGAGGAAAAGCTATTCATGTAATGTGCAAGCGTCATCCCACTTTAACTACAGGGAAAAATGTACTTTACAATGAACATATATCAGTTACCTTGTAAACAGCATTGTTAAGAATGGGAAGAAGTGTAATGGTATGTTTCCTAATATGAAGCATAAGAGGTATCCAATATCACCTATATAATATTCTTGCCAAAAATATTAGCCTAAATTATATCATTTTAAAAAATCAGATAAATCAGAAATACTCTACATATCAGACCACTGGACCAAGAGTCTTAAAAATGGTCAGTCCAGTGGTTAAGACTCCACCCTTCCAATGAAGGGGCACGGGTTCAATCCCTAGTTAGGGAAGTTCCACATGCCACATGCCGCAGCAATCCCCGCCCCCAAAATGGTCAATGTTGTAGAACTCAAGAAAAGATAGGATAACTTTTACTTTAAAAGAGACTAAAGAGATGACAACCCAGTGCAATTAGGTAGATAGGTAGATATGTAGATAGATAGAAAGATAGATATAGATATATAGATATGGAGATATTTGGGTTACTTAGGGCAGTGTGGAAATTAGAATACATACTATATATTTAGATGATATTAATGTTATTCATAGGTATGATATGCAATTTGCTTATATGAGAAAATACTGTTAATTTTGAGAGATGTATACTGAAATATTTAGAGCTGAAATAGTCTGATGCTTTCAACTTCCTTTCATATGATTTAGCATATGAAGAAAGGGGGAGGGCAAATATTCAAAATGTTAATGTTCGGTGAATCTAGGTAACGGTTTTATGGGTATTCATGTACTATCCATTTGAATATTTTCTTAAAAATAAAGGAAGTGAATGAGATACAATTTCACACTCATTAGTTTGACAAAAATTAAATTGATGAAATTAACTGTTGGTGAGGAAGTGGATAAAATATGGAGCAACAGAAACTCACATTGCTAGTAGATTCTAAATCGGCACAACTTTGGAAAATAATGTCACTATTGAGTTAGGTAGGAGACATTTACCTTTAGACCAAGCAGTCCCATTTATCAGTGTTCATCTCAAGAAAATCCTGTCACATGCACTGGGGGACATCAATAAAACTGTTCATAGACAACTTGTTTTTAAGAGCGAAAATTTGGGAAAACTCAAATGTCAAAAAATAAATTTTACTGTATTCATACATACAATAAAATACCATATATCGGGCTTCCCTGGTGGCAGAGTAGTTGAGAGTCCACCTACCGATGCAGGGGACACGGGTTCGTGCCCCGGTCCGGGAAGATCCCACACGCTGCGGAGTGGCTGGGCCCGTGAGCCATGGCCGCTGAGCCTGCGCGTCCGCAGCCTGTGCTCCGCAACGGGAGAGGCCACAACAGTGAGAGGCCCGCATACCGCAAAAAAAAAAAAAAACAAAACCCATATAGCAGTGAAAATAAACTATGGCTACAAGGGTCAGTGTGATCTCAGAAATAAATTATTGATGATCTCATCAATAGTGATTATATTTAATGATCTCAGAAACAAATTATTGAGTGAAAATAGAAAATCATATAGCAATGCACATCTGTAAAGGTTAAAATAATATAACAGAATCTATTTGGAATGAAGTTTGTTTGAAATATTTTATTTAAATCTTTCCAAACTGCATAGCTGTCCATCATTTAGATGAGAGTTAACAAGGTCCTGTGTCTGTACCAAATGCCCAGATGACTTCCTATGTCAACATGATGATGCACATGTAATCCTCACCTGGAGATGTTTTCTGAATGGTTTTCCTACAGCATAGGAATAAAGGCACCATCTTACCTGCATCTATGTTTATGCGCATGTGGATATATTCTTAAGATTGAAAGTGAGAAACTCAACATTAGCTGAGAACTAAAGAATTAAAAGTAACACAGGCGGTTAGTACTTTTGTGCTGACCAGAGAGACACTGTTTAAATAAGAAGAAAATCAATATATTCTATTTCTTTGCAGAGTAAAAGTGAGCAAATTACTGTGCGGCATCTGACATCAGGAAACTGGGAAGTGATAAAGATCCTGGCGTACGATGAAACAACGCAAAAAATGTGAGTGTTTTTAGTTCTCTAGTCAGGTTGGAAGTCACTGCAGTCTTTTCTGCTAGATTTATATTTTGCTTACCATGGTCCTAGTCCAAGTAGCCTGGCCATGTAAAGAACAACCTTTTCTTTAAGATTCTCCCTATACTTCACGCAGAGAGATACTTACACAGACAGTTGCACAGACACACACACACACACACACACACACACACACACTCAGAGAGATTGAGAGAGAGCATGGAAAAGTGTGACAATATTTTAAGAAAAAAATATACGTTTCCCAAATGGATCAAGTCCTGCCATTAAATAATAGAAGAGCTCTTGCCTCTTCTTTGACAGTTTGAAAATTCAGGTGAAAACTCGGTGTGGCAAAAATTGACTGGTGCCTGATGTTTGTGTTATTTTCTTTCATGGGCAGTTACTTTCTGAGCACCGAGTCGTCTCCCAGAGGGAGGCAGCTGTACAGGTAAGCAATGTGAGAGGATCTTCCTGCACAGGTAGATTCCTCAGGGGCAATCTACACAGCATAATGATGGGATGGAGAAATCTGAAGTTTCATTTTTGGTATGGCTAGGAGAGAACCAACTCAGTATGACAAAACCCCACACTCTTGGCCCAGTCCCTCAGCTCTGGACCACTGTGAGCCTGAAAAGTTGGAACTGAAATGGAGACCATCTTATTCCTCCTTTATTTTTTCCGTCATTTGTTTTTACAGTCTCAAAATATCTTTTTTTTTTTTTTGAGACTTGCTTTTCTCAACTACCCACATCACAGGCATTTACATATTTTCCCCAGTAGGCTTTTCTTCTGCTACACCTCATTTATATTTTCAGGGCATTAATATTGTACACATGTGATGTATTTCCGAACAAAATAAAATCTTGTGAACATTTAGTAGAGTAGATCAAGTGGTAGTTTCTCTCCTCCACCCCCCACCCCATAATGTGTATGATTCATTGATTGTTATTTAACCAGGAATGGTCCTTGCTTACTAAAGTAAAGCAGTGGATGGGGACTATTTTTATCTGTCCAATTTTCCCAGATGAAAAGTTATATTCATAAAAGGGGTTAAGGTCATACCTATTTAGTATTAAAAATGTCTCCTCACTCAGAAAGCTTTCACCAGGACCTCCCAAGAATGACTTTTATTTTTGTCTGGCAAGCAACTTACAATTATAGACTCATATACACTTTCTAATTTACATTTCACAGATCCATTTTTAAAGTGTCAAAACTGCCATGGCATATTCTCAGTGGAAATTCATCATGTTTGAAGAAGTGTCACCAATGATTCTTACCAAGTAGCCTAGACTTTCCTTTGAGAGTAAAAATGCATGCTTCAAGTACCTTAACTCTCTCTAATTCATCCACACACTCTTATTTATGCATAAATTGTTTTCATCTGAAGCGAGCCTCTCCTTTTTATCACATATCCCAATATGTCATTTTCAAATTCTTTGTTTTTTTCTCTTAGAGTCTGGGACACATGTTCTCAATTCTAATGGCTTCCAAAAGAAGAACAGCTCTTTATTTAAAGAGAATGATTCTAATTTTGGTTTAGAGGTCTTGGTTAAAGTACTGGTCGCTTTCTCTTTTTGGTTACCTGAAGCTTATCTTTCTTGAAACTTATACTGTTAACTGTTAACTGTTATACTGTTAACATATTGGCAGTCAAGAACAATCCTTTAGAGATGTGGAAATACTGGACCAATGTTTTATTTTTCTCATTTTGTAAAACTCTTAACGAAAAATGGCAGTGTCAGAAAATTAGACTTGGCTAAACTCAGCTAGCAGCTCTGCCTCATCCTCTCTCTTCTCCCTTTATTAGCCTAAAATGTGATTTGAATCACAGTGAGTTCTTAGATTTGTGTGCTTGTCTTATGTCCCCAGTGACTGAGGCAGAGCAGTACAAAAGTCAATATATCTATGACCTGTACTAGTGCAGAGGGCTGTGTTATAAAGAAAATATAGTACCAATAAATCTCCCTTTAAATGGCTCATCAAGTGCCAGTTTGCTTGACTGTAAGATAATATTAGTGTTTGACCCAGAAAACTCAATCATTGTCTTGTCCAGGCTATAAAAATAATAATTGGTTGATTTAATTTATGGGATTAGATGCTTCTGCAGAATCAGAACTGCTAGCATATTCGGTGTCATTATTTTGTCTCAAAATGTGCTTTTCTCTATTTTAGTAATTTCATAATCCAAATAATGAGAAGATGCCAACATAATTTTTAGGAAACTTGGATCTGAAAAATTATATGGAAGAGTAGAGAGAGAAAAGGTTTTAAATTCTAGTTATGTCACTAAATAGCTGTGACTAATAGTGACTAATAGTGAACCATATACTTGAAAAATGGTTAAAATGTTGAATGTTGTATTACATGTATACCACAATTTAAAAGAAAAAAAATGGGTATGATTTGTCATAATGGTGAAACTAGCTAGTGTGTTTAAGTGCCTAGTATATTAATCACCTTGACTAGAAAAGGAAAACTTTGTATTATAATGAGCCCAAAATGTTTCAAATGTGAATCTGTGACTTTGTGAACTATACTATACTATAGTATGTGTTTTGTTCCAAAATGAAATTGAGAGTATTTTGTCCAGCCAAGTTTTAAAAAAATGTATCATCAACAGTGTTTTCATTTAGCAGCATAGATAATTTACAATTAATCTCTATTTATAAAATAAATGAATCTGTACATGAAATTTAACTTTGGGTTAATATTTCAACCCCTCTAACCTTAAGCACCATTGTTTTTAAAATAAAGAGATGAGTGCTTTTCTCTTTATCTATCTCCTTGATGTCTCAAAGCATGTATGAGCATTAACATTATATATATTATCATACAAAAATACCTTTTCTTTTCCAAAAATTCAATGCAACTACTTAGTGGGAAAAATCTGGTACTAATATCAAAATCTAATGTTGAATTTAGGAAATCATGAGCTTTTTATGTATGTGTGACTTGTGAAAACATTAGTTCTTCCAACTAATATTATTGCTGGTGACTTTATGCTTGTCTCTGTGGGTAATTTCTTTTAAGACTTTACAAAGAAATATCTATAAAAATATAAATAAGAATAAGTTATATTGCATCCTGTGACAATCAGTTTCTTTGTAAGCATACTTACATATTACATTCTTATAGGTGTACATAATTTTAATTTTATTACAGAGAAGAAAAATGCGTATGTCTTAACATTAGTAATGGGAATTGACTTTGTTTGCATTTTTATGGTAAGTCATAATTTACAAGGAACCTCAGCTAAGTAATGCTGTAGCTTCTTTGTTTATGTCAATGTTTAAATATAGATACCGCACATTCAAGGACCTGGAATAGTAGCATTCCTAACTTTCTTTTTCTTTCCCCAGTGCTTCTACTGAAGGATTATTGAATCGCCAATGCATTTCATGTAACTTTATGAAAGAACAATGTACATATTTTGGTGCCAGTTTTAGTCCCATGAATCAACATTTCTTATTACTCTGTAAAGGTAATAGATGATTTCTGATAAAATTTATTTTATTCATTTTATCAGTATCTATTACTATCATTAGTAATGATTACCCTAGCTGTATGATTTGATATTCTTAGTTTATGTAAGTTTTTGTTAAAAAGTTATAAATTAGGGGTTTATTGAGATAGAAATTGTATCCATTACTTTATTTAAAAGATAGAAATTGGGAGTAAGTCAATATGTGCACATACACATGATCAATAAGTGCTGGTTGACATGGACCTTTTAAAAAAATGAATAAACATATTTACATCAGCAAAGTCAAGCTAGAATAATAAACTAATTTACCTAGACATTAGGAAAAGCAATAATTTCCTTATTAAAATAATGGCTTGGTTGTTAAGAAATTTAGGATCTATAGAAATTTAATTCCCAGGGTCTAGTCCCTTTCAATTTTGAGAAATTATGTTCACCCCAATTATTTCTTCTATCCAGTAACTATGCTATAGCCTTACATAGTAGTATGGTATCTCTAGGTTATACTGATAGGAATCATTGTCCCTTTAATAGGATACTGTATTTCCCAGAGATGAAATGGGAGATGTCCTCTTATAATGTGATGGATTGAGTGCTACTGCTTCAGCTGGTACCTTAAACATTCGTGTTTTAAGACACCATGAGGAAGAGACCAATACTTTTTCTTTTTAGTTATTTTTCTCTTGACATCTGAAATAAAGTAATCAAAAAAGAGAAGTACTTGTTGGATGACACCAGAGAAAAACCATTAGACCCCTAGACAGAGTTCCTTAGAGAAGTGAAGTTTTAAGATAACATCTTATGGTTACACTTGAATTATCCTGTATATTTGAAATAACTAACAATTCAAGTTAATGTATTTTTAAAATTAATATATAATTAGTTCCAATTTTTAATTTATCTTGTGGGTGAAATATTTTTTTTTGCTTTGATTTTTTTGAATTTTATTTTATTTATTTTTTTATACAGCAGGTTCTTATTAGTTATCTGTTTTATGCATATTAATGTATACATGTCAATCCCAATCTCCCAATTCATCCCACCACCGCCACCACCCCCACCACTTTCCCCCCTTGGTGTCCATACATTTGTTCTCTACATCTGTGTCTCTATTTCTGCCCTGAAAACTGGGCTCTAGAGCACAGCATCAGTAGTTGTGGTGCACGGGCTTGGTTGCTCCGTGGCATGTGGGATCTTCCCAGACCAGGGCTTGAACCCGTGTCCCCTGCATTGGCAGGTGGATTCTTAACCACTGTGCCAAAATAATTCTAATATACATGCATTCTTTCTTTCTTGGCTAAGTGGTAAATAGAATTTAATCTTGAATGAGTGGTTGAGGGTTCACAGGGTTGTGAATCAACTTTCTGAACATCAGTGATGATTCTATAAAAGACTAGATAAAAAGAGAGTAAAGTGCATAAGATTGGCTAAAACCATAGAAGTATAGGGCATTTTGGAGAAGGGAGAATTGTAACAATAATCCTGCAAATAGTTTCTTTCCCTGTATATTCTTACTTCTATGAATAAAATATCCATAGAAAGGAATGAAATCTAATAATTGGGTTTCTGTTTCATTATGTTTTAACTATGAAATGCTTATATTTGGAAAAAAGAACTCTATCATGTAATCTTCCAGTAGTTATTACTTAGATGTCTTTAAAATGTTTATACATACATTTCTAAAATCTAGGTCCAGGGGTTCCAGTGGTCAGCCTACATGGCACGGACAACCCAGCAAGTAAGTACATGAAAACAACATCATGGTTGGCATTGGTCCTTAGTATTATATTATTTATTCTGACTGTTGTACTCTATAGAGCCTTCTTCAAAGGAGACCCCAGCTTGGGGAAAGTAGCATAGGCACCATCAACTTGACCTTGTGTGTGTAAGAGAAACATTAAAGCAAATGGTTTGAGCCATGTTACAATTGGAGTTGGTTCTTATATGCCTGAAATAGGCTATCTACTGTACCTTAATTGAATGAGGAGTGATTGATGACTCATTTAGATATATTTCAGCCTACTGGCCCCTTATACTCTGGTTCATTCTTTCTTGAGCCTCATATAGATTATTCCTCCAGAACAACACATTTACTTTGGGGAAAATTTATTCAATTGTCCATCATCTGTTGAGCAAGGACTTACTTTATCAGGCAGTATCACAGAGGCTGTGTGTTCATTGCTAGTAAGATGTGGTCAATGTGTTTAAGAACTTTAATAGTAGAGTGTATAAATACAAACATGGCTGAACTGATCTTAAAAATGAATAGCCAGGTTGCTTCCTGCCTCCCTGTTTCCTTCTTTTCATCTATCCTTTTTTCCTTCTTTTATTTAAAAACTTTATTTAATCAACACGCTCATGCTCTAATGATTTACCATAATCTAGTAAATGAGGCTTATATTTATTAACACATTTACTCCTCAGAACACCCCCTGATGTTGTTAATTTTATTATCCTTTTTTACAGATGAGGGAACTGAGCCACAAAGAGGATAAAACACTTGGTTAGAGTCTCTCTAATATAATAGGTGGCAGCGCCAAGAATCAAATAAGATCGTCTGACTCCAGAATAGGGTTTATTATCACTACCATACAATGGCAGCTCATTCTACTGTGTTTTTGTCCGTCTCATCACATACTTAGGTTTAAGTAGTAGTCTTACTTAAATGCTTTGACTTAAAGGAGAGGCAGGCATAAAAGTAAAATGTTGAATGACAAATACCATTTTTAGAGGACACAGAAAGACCTTTTAAACTCTTCAAATACCACCATATGGAGACTTTCTGCCTATTCTAGAGAAAGACAAAACTTCTAAATAGTTAATGGAGTTCTGTGTGGTTGGAAATCAGTTAGCACATCTTTTAGTTTCTACTTAGTGTAAATCCTAAAGCGGTTATGGTAAGCAAATTAAATTTGTTGAATATTAACACTAACGTCAACAATAATGATAACAAATACAGTTCATTTGATAAAATAGAAAGAAGGTTGAATTTCACAGATAGAAAAATTAGTGTATAAAGTGAGTCCACCACATACCTTTTGTGGATATAATCTCATAGAATCAATTTCCTTGTAAAAAAAATAGCAAATGAATTTTCTGTGAGTATGAGATACATTTGCAACAGAGGAGACACTCAATAAACAGGAACTATTTGTGTTACATTGCATATTCTGCCAAAATGATATATTTTTTAAAATCCCCAACCTGACTTTAATTTTATTCTACTGTTAAAAGGCAATGTTGTTTTCTAATAACTTTTCTTTCAAATCATGACACACTTTCCTCTGAGGGAAACCTTTCTGATTTTCTCATGTATAAGTGAATTCTGATAGTCTCAGGATCAAGAAAAACAAAAAGGGACTGTGAACAGTGATCAGGTGCTTAATTTTCTTTTCAAAAGACAATTATTTATTGAGATAAAATTTACATTTGATTGCAAGTAAATCTTTGGGTTAATGGATCTTCAGGTTAATAGTCATTAAACTAATGAATCAGTCATAACTCATTGTGGGGCCACACAAAGTAGAATAAAGCATGAAAAGTATATTGAAAAGTGAAACTATTTAACAAACATGGAAAACCTTTAAACCACCAGTTATCAAAGAAATGCAAAGTAAAACACTGCCAAGTAATTTTTCCTAACAAATTAATAACATCAAAAAATTTACATTGCTAATGGGGATATAATGAGGCTCTCATAAATTGCTGGTAGAAATATAAATTACAGCAAATCTTTTGGAAAAAAATAACCATAAGCATTAAATCTTTTATATCTATTTACCCTATATTTTTCCTTTTCATAGTTTATACTGAAGAGATATTTAATTATAATGTGATGGATTGAGTGCTGCTGCTTCAGCTGGTACCTTGCACATTCGTGTTTTAAGACACCATGAGGAAGAAAACAATACTTTTTCTTTTTAGTTATTTTTCTCTTGACATCTGAAATAAAGTAATCAAAAAAGAGAGAAAATTATAACAATGCTACTGATGGTAGTGAAAAAACATAATAAAAATAATAAAAGGGGTGATTTGTAAATAAACTTTAATGGAATACTGATTTGTGCCCTGAATATCTTCCATTTGTCTTTTCAGAGCCACTCTTAACTGTTTATCTCTCCCATGGTCTCTACCCCAGCAGGAGTTTGTACTGATGACTTAAGTTCTGCTGCCATTTGGCTGCCAATTGGATCCAGCTAAAGTGAATCCTATAGCTGACTGAAGAGAGGCAGAAAAGTGACTTTGGAGTCTATTTCTCCAGTGCTATCCCTGTGGAGTCACCCAAGTTGCTCTGACTCTTGGGTGAAGGTCACTGTGGATCTTTCATGCAACCAACTCCAAGTAACTGCTCTCTCCTCTTGACCTGCTTGCCTGGCCCTTGTCATAAGCCCTGGGTTATGGTACTACCCCTTATGACCTCCCTGCCCATTGTCCTATATGTGTAAATACTCCTTTATTAAAATTTAATCAAATTGTTCTAATAGAGTTGCCACTAGTTCCCCACTAGGATTAAAAATAAAAATACGATTTTAAAAGTCAATTCTTCAAAACTGTTTAAGCTATATTTCTAAGTGTTTAGGGAGTTCAAATATTTATGCCACTTAAACAAAATTATTTGAAAATGCATATTAAAATTCCAGAAGACAATATTTGCAAACAGTAAAAGTCTTGTATTTGCCTGGCAACCTTTCAGATGATTTTTTGTTCTTTTTTCTTAAGTATTTTCCTAATGTTCTACAATGAACATACATTACCTTTATAATGAAAAAGAAACCCTTCATTAAAATGTTCAGTGACGAGATTGGTTCAAGACGGCGGAGTAGAAGGACATGCTCTCACTCCCTCTTTCGAGAACGCCAGAATCACAACTAACTGCTGAACAGTCATTGACAGGAAGACACTGGAACTCACCAAAAAAGATATCCCACATGCAAAGACAAAGGAGAAGCCTCAGTGAGACGGTAAGAGGAGAGCAATCACAATAAAATCAAATCCCATGACTGCTGGGTGGGTGACTCACAAACTGGAGAACACTTATACCACAGAAGTCCACCTACTGTAGTGAAGGTTCTGAGCCCCACATCAAGCTTCCCAACCTGGGGGTCCGGCAATGGGAGGAGGAATTCCTAGAGGATCAGACTTTGAAGGCTAGCGGGATTTGATTGCAGGACTTCAACAGGACTGGGGGAAACAGAGACTCCACTCTTGGAGGGCACACACAAAGTAGTGTGTGCATCGGCACCCAGAGGAAGGAGCAGTGACCCCATAGGAGACTGAACCACACCTACCTGCTAGTGTTGGAGGGTCTCCTGCAGAGGCGGGGGTGGCTGTGCCTCACTGCAAGGACAAAGACACTAGCATCAGAAGTTCTGGGAAGTGCTCCTTGGCGTGAGCCCTCCCGGAGTCCACCATTAGCTCCACCAAACAGCCCAGCTAGGCTCCAGTGTTGGGTCGCCTCAGGCCAAACAACCAACAGTGAGGGAACCCAGCCCCACCCATCAGCAGACAAGTGGATTAAAGTTTTACTGAGTTCTGCCCACCAGAGCAACAGCCAGCTCTACCCACCACCAGTCTCTGCCATCAGGAAACTTGCACAAGCCTCATAGATAGCCTCACCCACCAGAGGGCAGAAAGCAGAATCAAGAAGAATTACAGTCCTACAGCCTGTGGAACAAAAACCACATTCACAGAAAGATAGACAAGATGAAAAGTCAGAGGGCTATGTACCAGATGAAGGAATAAGATAAAACCCCAGAAAAACAAATATATAAAGTGGAGATAGGCAACCTTCCAGAAAAAGAATTCAGAAGAATGATAGTGAAGATGATCCAGGACCTCAGAAAAAGAATGGAGGCAAAGATCAAGAAGATGCAAGAAATATTTAACAAAGACCTAGAAGAATTAAAGAACAAAAAAACAGAGATGAACAATACAATAACTGAAATGAAAACTACACTAGAAGGAATCAATAGAAGAATAACTGAGGCAGAAGAATGGAGAAGTGACCTGGAAGAAAGAATGGTGGAATTCACTGCTATGGAACAGAGTAAAGAAAAAAGAATGAAAAGAAATGAAGCCAGCCTAAGAGACCTCTGGGACAACATTAAACACAACAACATTCACGTTATAGGGGTCCCAGAAGGAGAAGAGAGAGAGAAAGGACCCGAGAAAATATTTGAAGAGATTATAGTCAAAAACTTCTTTAACATGGAAAAGGAAATAGCCACCCAAGTCCAGGAAGTGCAGAGAGTCCCATATAGGATAAATCCAAGGAGAAACACACTGAGACACACTGTAATCAAACTGGCAAAAATTAAGAACAAAGAAAAATTATTGAAAGCAGCAAGGGAAAAATGACAAATAACATACAAAGGAACTCTGATAAGGTTAACAGCTGATTTCTCAGCAGAAACTCTACAAGCCAGAAGGGAGTGGCATGATACACTTAAAGTGAGGAAAGGGAAGAACCTACAACCAAGATTACTCTACCCAGCAAGGACCTCATCCAGATTCGATGGAGAAATCAAAAGCTTTACAGACAAGCAAAAGCTAAGAGAATTCAGCACCACCAAACCAGCTCTACAACAAATGCTACAGGAACTTCTCTAAGTGGGAAACACAAGAGAAGAAAAGGACCTACAAAAACAAACCCAAAACAATTAAGAAAATGGTCATAGGAACATACATATCAATAATTACCTTAAACGTGAACTGATTAAATGCTCCAACCAAAAGACACAGGCTTGCTGAATGGATACAATAACAAGACCCATATATATGCTGTCTACAAGAGACCCACTTCAGACCTAGGGACACATACAGACTGAAACTGAGGGGATGGAAAAAGATATTCCATGCAAATGGAAATTAAAAGAAAGCTGGAGTAGCAATACTCAGATAAAATAGACTTTAAAATAAAGAATGTTACAAGAGACAAAGAAAGACACTACATAATAATCAAGGGATCAATCCAAGAAGATATAACAATTATAAATATATATGCACCTGGGCTTCCCTGGTGTTGCAGTGGTTGAGAGTTTGCCTGCTGATGCAGGGGACACGGGTTCGTGCTCCAGTCCCAGAAGGTCCCACATGCTGTGGAGCAGCTGGACCCGTGAGCCATGGCTGCTGGCCCTGCGTGTCAGGAGCCTGTGCTCCATAATGGGAGAGGCCACAACAGTGAGAGGCCCGCGTACCGCGGCCAAAAAAA
>NW_006783631.1:805351-816827 GCF_000442215.2 Lipotes vexillifer
CTCTAAAAGAGGAAATCAACAGTAACACAATAATAGTGGGGGATTTTAACACCTCACTTACACCAATGGACAGATCATCCAGACAGAAAATTAACAAGGAAACACAAGCTTTAAATGACACAATAGACCAGATAGATTTAATTGATATTTATAGGACATTCCATCTAAAAACAGCAGATTTTACTTTCTCTCAAGTGTGCACGGAACATTCTCCAGCATAGATCATATCTTGGGCCACAAATCAAGCCTCAGTAAATTTAAGAAAATTGAAATCATATCAAGCATCTTTTCTGACCACAACACTATGAGGTTAGAAATCAATTACAGGGAAAAAAAGTAAAAAACAAACAAACACATGGAGGCTAAACAATACGTTACTAAATAACCAAGAGATCACTGAAGAAATCAAACAGGAAATCAAAAAATACCTAGAGGCAAATGACAATGAAAACACGATGATCCAAAACCTATGGGATGCAGCAAAAGCAGTTCTAAGAGAGAAGTTTATAGCTATACAAGCCTACCTCAAGAAACAAGAAAAATCTCAATTAAACAATCTAATGTTACACCTAAAGGAACTAGAGAAAGAAGAACAAACAAAACCCTAAGTTAGCAGAAAGAAAGAAATCATAAAAATCAGAGCAGAAATAAGTGAAATACAAATAAAGAAAACAATAGCAAAGATCAATAAAACTAAAAGCTGGTTCTTTGAGAACAAAACCAAAATTGATAAACCATTAGCCAGACTCATCAAGAAAAAGAGGGAGAGGACTCAAATCTATAAAATTAGAAGTGAAAAAGGAGAAGTTACAACAGGCACCACAGAAATACAAATGATCCTAACAGACTACTACAAGCAACTCTATGCCAATAAAATGGACAATCTGGAAGAAATGGACGAATTCTTAGAGAGGTATACCCTTCCAAGACTGAACCAGGAGGAAATAGAAAATATGAACAGACCAATCACAAGTAATGAAATTGAAACAGTGATTAAAAATCTTCCAACAAACAAAGCCCAGGATCAGATGGCTTCACAGTTGAATTTTACCAAACATTTAGAGAAGAGCTAACACCCACCCTTCTCAAACTCTTCCAAAAAATTGCAGAGGAAGGAACACTCGCAATCTCATTCTATGAGGCCACCATCACCCTGATACCAAAACCAGACAAAGATACTACAAAAAAAGAAAATTACAGACCAATATCACTGATGAAAATAGATGCAAAAATCCTCAACAATATACTAGCAAACAGAATCCAACAACACATTAAAAGGATCATACACCATGTTCAAGTGGGATTTATCCAAGGATTCTTCAATATATGCAAATCAATCAGTGTGATACACCATATTAACAAATTGAAGAATAAAAACCATATGACCATCTCAATAGATGCAGAAAAAGCTTTTGACAAAATTCAACACCCATTTATGATAAAAACACTCCAGAAAGTGGGCATATAGGGAACTTACCTCAACATAAAAGAGGCTATATATGACAAACCCACAGCAAACATCATTCTCAATGGTGAAAAACTGAAAGCATTTCCTCTAAGATCAGGAACAAGACAAGGTCGCCCACTCTCACCACTCTTATTCAACATAGTTTTGCAAGTCCTAGCCATGGCAATCAGAGAAGAAAAAGAAACAAAAGGAATACAAATTGGAAAAAAGAAGTAAAACTGTCACTGTTTGCAGAAGACATGGTACTATACATGGAGAATCCTAAAGATGCCACCAGAAAACTGCTAGAGCTAATCAATGAATTTGGTAAAGTAGCAGGATACAAAATTAATGCACAGAAATCTCTTGCATTCCTATACACTAATGATGAAAAATCCTAAAGAGAAATTAAGGAAACCTTCCCATTTACCACTGCAACAAAAAGAATAAAATACCTAGGAATAAACCTACCTAGGGAGACAAAATACCTGTAATCAGAAAACTGTAAGACACTGATGAAAGAAATTAAAGATGATACCAACAGATGGATAGATATACCATGTTCTTAGATTGGAGAATCAATATTGTGGAAATGACTATACTACCCAAAGCAATCTACAGGTTCAATGCAATTCCTATCAAATTACCAATGGCATTTTTTACACAACTAGAACAGAAAATCTTAAAATTTGTATGGAGACACAAAAGACCCCGAATAGCCAAAGCAGTCTTGAGAGAAAAAAACGGAGCTGGAGGAATCAGACTCCCTGACTTCAGACTGTACTACAAAGCTACAATAATCAAGACAGTATGGTACTGTCACAAAATCAGAAATATAGATCAATGGAACAGGAAAGAAGGTCCAGAGATAAACCCACGCACCTATGGTCAACTAATCTATGACAAAGGAGGCAATGATATACAATGGAGAAGAGACAGTCTCTTCAATAAGTGGCGCTGGGAAAACTGGACAGCTACATGTAGAAGAATGAAATTAGAACACTCCCTAACACCATACACAAAGGTAAACACAAAATGTATTAGAGACCTAAATGTAAGACTGGACACTGTAAAACTCTTAGAGGAAAACATAAGAAGAACATTCTGACATAAATCACAGCAAGATCTTTTTTAATCCATCTCCTAGAGTAATGGAAATAAAAACAAAAATAAATAAATGGGACCTAATGAAACTTAAAAGCTTTTGCACAACAAAGGAAACCATAAACAAGATGAAAAGACAACCCTCAGCATGGGAAAAAATATTTGCAAACGAATCAACTGATAAAGGATTAATCTCCAAAATATATAAACAGCTCATGCAGCTCAGTATTAAAGAAACAATCAACCCAACCCAAAAATGGGCAGAAGACCTAGACATTTCTCCAAAGAAGACATGCAACTGGCCAACAGACACATGAAAAGCTGCTCAACATCATCATTGTTAGAGAAATGCAAATCAAAACTACAATGAGGTATCACCTCACACCAGTTAAAATGGGTATCATCAGAAAATCTACAAACAACAAATGCTGGAGAGGGTGTGGAGAAAAGGGAACCCTCTTGCACTCTTGGTGGGAATGTAAATTGGTACAGCCACTATGGAGAACAGTATGGAGGTTCCTTAAAAAACTAAAAATAGAATTACCATATGACCCAGCAATCCTACTACTGGGCATATTCCCAGAGAAAACCATAATTCAAAAAGACACATGCACCCCAATGTTCATTGCAGCCCTATTTACAATAGCCAGGTCATGGAAGCCACCTAAACACCCATCGACAGTTGAATGGATAAAGAAGATGTGGTACATATATACAATGGAATATTACTCAGCCATAAAATGGAACAAAATTGGGTCATTTGTAGAGACGTGGATGCATCTAGAGACTGTCATACAGAGTGAAGTAAGTCAGAAAGAGAAAAACAAATATCATATATTAACGCATATATGTGGAACGTAGAAAATTATGCAGATGAACCGGTTTGCAGAGCAGAAATTGAGACACAGAAATAGAAAAAAAAAAAACGTATGGACACCAGGCAGGGAAAGCGGCCGGGGTTTGGGATGGTGGTGTGATGAATTGGGAAATTGGGACTGACGTGTATATACTGATGTGTATAAAATATATGACTAATAAGAACCCGCTGTATAAAAAAATAAATAAATTTAAATAAAAATAAATATTCAGTGACTAAGAAATGATATATATATGTAAAATTTTGCTTAGTATTTCAAAGTCTTTTGTCTCATATTGCTATCTTTCCTTTTCCTCTTTTTATATTTTCATTTTTTCTTTCTCCTTAATTGTGTGTATATGATTTCTTTTACTTTAATTCATTTTTCGTCTCTTCCCTTTCTCCCTTTCTCTCCATTGCATCTCCTTCTCATCCCTCCTTATACTTCCTCTGTAATATTTTCTCATCTCTCCCTTTCTTCCTTCTTCCTAATTTTCTGTTCTCATTTTAATCCTCTTTTCCTTCTCAATCCCACAATTAAAATCATGTCTTAATACTACCTTGTCTTCATAATGTTTCACAAAAAACTATGATTGAAACATATTTTCTGAATTTATCATGAAAAAAACTCTGTGTGCTTTTGAAAATGGCTGTATTTTCTTCTGTATTTTTTTTTCCTTAAATATAATTTTATTTCTCTGTGACCATGGGTTGATTTTTTTTTTTACCATGAGCAAATGAATACCTTTGATTTAGAAGTGAAAAAATTTCAACTCTCTCTTATCTCATGTAATTTATTTTTTCCCATTCATTTTTGATAATAAAGAGAAGCCATGAGAAATTATTAGTATATTACTCTCATATTGCTGCCTCTAGCTGTATTTATTCATTCATTTATTTAGTTAACTAGTCACTGTAATACAATAAACTATTTTTCACTTATAAAAATATTTATCCAACAAGATGCTCTCTAGTAAGGTATAAAGGTAAAAGTTTAATGGGCTTTAGTGTAAAAATTGCTGCCTATGTCATTAACAAATATCAGGTGATATTGGTTTCTCAATACAAAAAGAATGGTTTTATCCACAATTAAGTTCATTAAGTGCATTTTTATGACAAGTCTTACATTATAAATGCTGAATCCTTAATGAAAGTGTATAAAGTTGAAGTATTCACATTTAAAATTTTATAATTGAATATTTGGGATAGATTCTTTGAAAATATGCTATTATTTAAATAATCTGAAATTTCTTGTATCAGGGAGATAGAAGAAATCTCTGAGAACATCTTATTTCCCAAATTTGTATTATAGAGGACGAAAATTATTTACAAGAGAGGTGGTTTGGTGTGCCTGAAATCACACAGATTCACAGTCCAAAGCCAGAATCAGAAAATTTAATGGTTATAATAGAATATGATAATTTCTCTGGTAGAAGTGGACACAGTTCAAAAAAGAGGAATTTAGTGGAAAACATTTCTGGAAGAAAGAATGTGAATACACAATCATGAGGAATGAAACTATTTACACTTGCAAGATAAAAGTTGTTCAATGTGGCTGAAACAAAACATTTAAGATAAATAAAAGGTATAGGCTATAGGGCAGGCTGGAGCCAGATCATAAAAGCCTTATATTTCATCCTAAGGAATTTGTAATTAACAATAAAGTTTCAATGATAAACCATTGACAATTAAAATAATATTCTTATTCTGGCCATGGAGTACCTGAAAGTAGACATGGCCTCTTGGCAAAAAGAAAGAAAAGAAAAGTGAAACAGAAAATAAAAGAATTTTTTTTCAAAAATAATTGGATAAAATACATGAAACAACGCTTTTCAAGCATGGGACAAGAGTCACGATAGACCTCTGATCCCTGAAAGAAGGGAAAAAGTCAGGTGAATGTTGTAATTGTCCTGGCTCTCTGGCTAGAATTATTTTTTGAATTCTAGGGTAAAGAGGAACAATTAAGTAAGTGTATAAGAGTATCTCAGAGTCACAGTTGAGACAGAAATTGGTGTTCAGATGGGTTGAAGATTCTGGAATGTTGGGAAGGTGGACAACACTGGAGCACAAGAAGAGACAGAGAGAGAGGACACCAGGAATCTGCATAGGGTTACAAGGGATCATCTTGCATCTGTTGCTGAAAATACCTAGCTGAGCATACATAGGAAGATACTCTGAGCCTGGGAAAAGCCAGAGCTCACACAGTGCTGGGATATATTAAAGATCCAAACAGTCAGAACACTGGAATGTTTAGGAGAGATCCCAGAAGAGTCATGCCTTAGTATTAGAGCTTAACAAGTCATAGAGAAAAGGTCATTCAAACTCACACTAAATAAAATATTTTTTAAAGCTTTCAAATAATTAAGCTGGGGCTTCCCTGGTGGCACAGTGGTTGAGAGTCCGCCTGCTGATGCAGGGGACGTGGGTTCATGCCCTGGTCTGGGAATATCCCACATGCTGTGGAGCGGCTGGGCCTGTTAGCCATGGCCGCTGAGCCTATGCGTCCGGAGCCTGTGCTCCGCAACGGGAGAGGCCACAACAGGGAGAGGCCCGCGTACCGCAAAAAAAAAAAAAAAAAAATGCTGACCTGCAAATAGCTTAAACATCTGCTATAACAAAGTCCAACAATTAATAAAAGGACAGAATGATGTCCAGAATTCAACAATGTAAACATCACAGTGGTTAGAATCCAATAAAACATTACTGGCTACATATAGAAGCTAGAAAATATGACTCATAACTAGGAAAAGAAAGCCAGTGAATTAAGACAAATTCAGATATGATGGAAATTATGGAATCCACTGACAAATACAATAAATTGGCTATTATAAAAATGCTACAATATATCAAGAAAAAATGAATGTAGTGATAAATAGAATATATTTTAAGAACTTAAAATATGTGAAATTAAAACTTCTCTGAAAAATACTAAAAGCAAATTAGACACTGCAGGAGAAATATTAGTGAACTTGAAACATTATCTATGGACACTTCCAGATGCAGAGAAAACTAATGAAAGAAATGAACAGAGCCTAAGATAGTTTAGGTCAATATCCATATCTATAATATTTTAAATTAAAGTTGAAATGGAAAAAATATTTGATGAAATAATGGCCAAATCCAAATCTGATGAAAAATATAAAGTTGCTCAACAACCCTCAAGCAGGATACAAAAATAAAAAGACATTTACTTCCACATATTACATACCTAGTAAGAAAACCAAGAGTGACTGCAGGCTTCTCATCAGAGAAAAGCAATGGAGAAAAATCTTTAGTATACTGATGGGAAGCAAAGCAATACAAAACTATCAACATAGAATAACAAACTTAGAAAATATCCTTCAAAAGTAAAGCCAAAATAAAGAATCAAGAAAAAAGAAACAAGAATGTGTTGCCATCAGACATCCATCTTTAAATAACACAAAGATCAAAGAAGAATTTAAGAAAATAATTGGAAAATATTTTGAGCCAAATGAAAATGAAAACACAACTAATCTAAATTTAGGGATACCTAACATTGTGATTAGAAATAAGTTTATGTCTCTAAATTCTTACTTTATAAAAAAGGAAATCTTTAAAATCAATCATCTAAGATTCCACCTTAAGAAACTTGAAAAAAAAGAGCAAATTAATCCAAAGTAAGTTGAAGGAAGGAAATTATAAAGATAAGAATAGAAATAATAGAAAATGGACTGGCAGTAGAGAAAAACATATTAAAAACCAAAAATATTTTCTTAGAAAACATAAATAAAATTGATAAAAGTTCTAGATAGAGCCTTAAAAGAAAAAGTACACTGTCATTTTCATTAATGAAATAGATGATGTTAATAACAGGTTCTACAAACATTGTAATGCCAGTAATGGAATATTATAAGTAATTTTAGGGCAGTAAATATGACATCTTAGATAAAATGGGTAAATTTCTTAAAAGAAAAATTGCTAACCATTCAAACAGGAAGATATACAATATATAAATTTATTATATATAAATTTATTATATATAAATATATTATCTACTAAAAGTTTTAATTCACAGTTAATACTCTTCCCACAAAGTAAATTCCAGTTCCAGTAGCTTCACTGGTGCATTCTGTTCAACATTTAATATATTAATACCAAGTTCACCTATACTCTCAGAAAATATAAGGCCAGCATTAACCAGATTCCAAATTCAACACAGACATAACAAGGACAAAATAAATCAAGTTTTCACATGAATATTGATGCAAAATTCCTTAACTAAACAGTAGCAAGAAAAACCCAGCAATTTATAAAAGGGTAATATATTATGACTATGTGGGGTTTACCTGAGGCATGCATGATTAATATGTTATTCAATAATTAATCAAGGCAACTTACTATGTTATACTGTCAACAACTCAAAGGATTTAGAAAAAATATTTGATTAAAAATGAAAAACAACAATAATAATAAAGTAGTAATAATAACTGGGCCAGAAGAAAAAAAAAAGATTTAATTTGATGAATGGTATGTACAAAAATACTACAACTGACATCATACTTAATGTTGAAGACAATGCACTTCCCCCAAAACTGGGAAAAAGTAAAAATGTCTGCTCTCACCACCTCTTTCCAGCGTTGTATTAGAGGACTTAGTGAAATGAGGCAAGAAAAAGAAATATAGGTTAAAAAATTTGCCTTTATTTGCAGAAGATATAAACAAAACAGAACCAAATAGACAAAAAAAAAAAAAGGAATCCACACACACTCATAATACTATTAGAAATAATGAGTGAATTTATCAGGGCTATTACAAGTATAGGTTAATATACAAAAATCAACTATTTTATATACTATAAGGCAATGCAAAATTTTAAAATAGTTAAAAATAACTACTTAAAGTAATATCTGAAACTATGTACTATATACTATAGTATACTATATACTATCCAATAATACATCTAATAGAAATGTGTCAGTCTGCTAAAATGAAAGCAAACATTTCTGGAAGAAATTAAAGACTCAAATGGGTATATACATGCATACATATTTATGGATTAGAAAGTTCACTATTTTTAGTATATAAAAATCCCCAATAAATCTATATTTTTAATATAGCAGTCAAAATTCCAGCAAGTTACTGATGTTTCTCTCCCTTCATGTTTTGCCAGTTTTCTCTTTTTTTTTTTCGGTTTTTATTAAAAAAAAAACATTTTAATATTTTCTATTGCTATATTGTTGAATTCATTAATCTTTTCTTCTGCAGTATCTAATGTGTTGTTAATCCTATCCAGTATTTTTTCATCTTAGATTTTATAGTTTTCATGTATCTCAAATTTTTCAATTCTTATTTTTAGAATTTTAACTTGTTTGTTTTTTAAATGTCTTTCATATTTCTCCTTAATATCCTCAGGCTTTTTGTAAACTTAATACATGGAATGTAATTATAATCTCTGTTTTAATATTATTATCTATTATATGCATCTGTGTCATTTCTGGGTTCTTTCTATTGAATAAAATTTGTACTCATCATGGGCGATATTTTCCTGACTTTTTGCACACTTGGTAACTTTGTATTAGAATTCAGGCATTGTGAATTTTAAATCATTGGGTGCTAGATAATTTTGTATTATTTAAAATATATTCTTAAGCATAACATTAACATGATCAGATTTACATTTTGAAAACATAAATGCTAATTCCAAGTATATGGGGCAACTGGAGACAATTTCACTGGAATAAAGAAGCTCAGTTCGAAAACTGTTGTAATAATCCAGAAGAGAATTTATGAGAGAGTAATCGGTGACTAGCACAGTGCCTGTCAAATGGTAATGATGGATAATTATTTGTGTTACACTGTTTCTTAATCAACACATAGAGATTATTTACACTATCCTTTTTGACTTATAGAATATTTTATATTGGAAAGCAATTCTATGCTGAAGGAAGCTATCCTGAAGAAGAAGAGAGTAAAGTCAGAAATTAAAACGCTTCATATTGATGACTATGGTAAAGTTTTGTGCATGCTATGTTATTCAAAAAAAAAAAACTTTCTCTGCACCTTATAGTTTTACATGTAAATGACTCTCCATCTTTAATATTTTGCTCTTTCTTTAAAAGAACTTCCTTTACAGTTGTCCTTTCCCAAAGATTTTACGGACCGAAACCAGTATGCTCTTCTGTTAATAATGTAAGTATTTTATTTGTTTTTGAAATAAAGGAACCTAAAGAGTTTAGAATTTTTCTTATGTCTCACATGGCACTATTCTGATTAAAAAACAACAGAAGAAGTCCTATATGTGTAGATAACTGGGACAGCTGTCAGTTGTATGAGTTCCTCGAGGACACCACCACTAAATAATATGGAAGGGTGTGTAATTGCTTGTGCTTCTTGCATCCCAAATTGCACTCAATGTTACTCCTGGGAATAATGACACATATAGTTTGGTTTATGGATGTCTGCTTAGCAATTACTCAAGCTCTATGCTCCCTTTGTTTTCTTTCTTTCTTTCTTTGTGATATATTTGTCATATCAAAGTTATAGTAGATTTGTAAAAGCCATTTTTTTTTTTAATTGTGGTGAGAGCACTTAACATGAGATCTACCCTGTGGACAAAATTTTAGGAATATAATACAGTGTTGTTAACTACACACACAGTGCTGTCTAGCAGATCTCTAGAACTTATTCATCTTGCATGACTGAAACTTTATACCCATTGAAAAGCAACTCCCCATCCCTCCTCCCTCCAGCCCCTGGAAACCACCATTCTACTCTCTGCTTCTATGAATCTGACTATTTTAGATGTCTCATGTAAGTGGAATCATGCAGTATTTGCCCTTCTGTGACTGGTTGTTTCACTTAGCTGAATCTGACTAGATGTCTCATGTAAGTGGAATCATGCAGTATTTGCCCTTCTGTGACTGGTTGTTTCACTTAGCATGATGTTTTTAAAGTACATCCATGTTTTCACAGGTAAGCCTTATGTTTTCTGTTAGTTCTTGATGCAGCATTGAGGAAACATTTATTTCCATTGTTGAAACAATTTATTATATTTATATTACTCTTACCAGTTTTCCTTCCTGGATTTAAGGTCAGCAGGAGACAACTCCTGTCCTCAGAAAAACCTGACTCTTAGGTTTTTCCAGCTTGGAATTGACTTTGGAATTGAATTCATTCATACTTTCTGTGAGATTATATTGTGACTGTATACTACTGGGTACAGAGGCCTCTAACATCTATTGGTTAACTAACTTGATATTGGTGTAGAATTGTATTCCTGAGAGCTATTAGTTATTTTCCTTATTAAGAATCCAGCCAACATATTGCTATGACAGTGCTTAAAATTGTCTACAATTGTTCGGACCCTTTTTGGAAGAGTAGAATAGAAAATAACATTCCTTGTTATGACTATTGAATGTGGACAGTAAGTATTCAGTCTGCAGAATCCAACTGCCTGGCTTCAAATTCCAGTTTTGTCACTTACTAACAGTGTGCCCTTGAACAAGTTACATAACCTCTTGTAAGGTTCAGCTTTTCCAAATATAAAATGAGCATTATAATCCAGCCTATGTTTTAAGGCTGTTTTTAGATTAAATGAAATAACATATAAAATGCCTAGCACATGTGAGTCTTATAATTATTGTGATTATAATTCATTCTTTTTTATATAGATTGCATTGATTTAGATCTTTTGATAAATAGAAGCAATTTGTCATTTCATTTTAATGAGCCAAATAATACATAAAATACAATACTTAATATTTTCACTCACTCCAGTGTTTATTCGTAACTCTAATACCTTGAGCTATCTTTGTTTCTCATGCCAGGACCTTTCTCCTTTGTCCCTAATAGCCAGAGGCCCTGAAATTTCTTGGTATCTTCCTGAGGAAGTTCTTATTTGCTCTTTTCTTATCTTAACTCCTTCTCCTGTATCTTCTCTTTCACTTAGTTGTCTTTAGTGCTTTTTTTTAAATTGAAGTATAATAAATTTTAATTGATTTACAATGTTTCAGGTATACAACAAAGTGATTCAGTTAATCTATTATAAATATACTTAATCTATTATATATATATATATATATATATATATATATATATATATATATATA
>NW_006783631.1:818032-854734 GCF_000442215.2 Lipotes vexillifer
TATATATATATATATATATATATATATATATATATATATATAAAATACATAGTGTATATATGTTTATCCCAAACTCCTAATTTATCCGTCCTCCCCCATTTCCCCTTTGGTAACCATAAGTTTGTTTTCTATGTCTGTGAGCCTATTTCTGTCTTGTAACTAAGTTCATTATCATTTTTTAAGATTCCATGTATAAGTGATAGGGTATGATATTTGTTTTTCTCTGTCTGACTTACTTCATTTAGTATGATAATTTTTAGGTCCAGCCATGTTGTTGCACATGGCATTATTTCATTCATTTTTGTGGCTGAGTATTCAATTCCTATTTGAACTGTATGTGTGATTTATTGGGGAAATATCTCAGGCACTAAAATGAGAAAAAACTAAAAAAAATTCTCAACGTCGTGTTCTCTCTCAGTCATACCTCCTTTTGGGAAAAAGGATTGTTCTTTTTATTCACTGAGAAATGAGGCTTCTCAGGGAAAGGAACTCTACAAGGCACCCTTCCTTGAAGCATGACTTACATATGCAGTTGGATGTGTAGACAGTTCTTCCCATTTACATATCCACTGGCTCCACAGTGTGTCAGACTTTGGGGGAAAAAGTAGACAAGAGTTCACATTCTCTCTGTAGCCTTGAGTCAGAGAAGCCAACTGGCTTGTCCTGCCATCAGATTTGTGCTTTGGTCTGGGTGATTTTTAGTTCATAAGAAGAATATAAGGAATTGCACAAGACTCAACTGTCTTATTAGAAAGGAATAGTCAAGTGTTTTTTAGAGGCGGGAGAGTAGAGTAAAGGTACTGGCTTAGGAGTCAGGTAGGCCTGGGTTCAAATCTCAGCTCAAAGATTTACCAGTACATTGCTTAATTTTTCTAAGCTTCAGTTTCCTTATAAATAAATTGAAGACAAAAACATGGACTAATATATATAAACATGTCACCATAGTGTCTAGAAGAGCATAAACATTTGCAGTTAGTGTTTAATAAATTGTAACCATAAACATAGTTATTATTAGAAGTAGTAGTCATTTTAATATTTAAAAGTATCAATATAAACATTTAATAATATATTTTAGCATCCATAAAATTATTTAATAGACATTACTAAAGCAGATAAAATAATATAGTTAGGCCTATAGAGTTTAATTTGCCACTTTTTTGTTGAAAAGAAGAATAAAAGTGAGTACTAATTCATTAGTTTTCATTTGTTTTTATATGCTGATTATACTAAATATTAATTTAATTTATCCAAACTCCTTGATTTTTAGAGGTAAATTCTCAGAAGTTTCACAGAATATGACTTACAAAGCCAAACAGGATTTTTTTCTTTTTTGATTCTATATTTATAAAATGATCGATTGCTTTAAGCTAAATGATCATTCCTAAATATTTATGCTTGGAAACCCATATAGGTCAGAATGGCTTAAGTGTAAAGTGTCTTTTATCTGTTTTTTAGAAGGTTTATAATTTAAGGGCATTTTTTTTCTTAAGATTAAGTACTGTGTTCAGTTATAAGTGGACTCCACACTCGAAAAAAGAAAATAATAATAATTGTCTTTTTTTCCCTAAATGGACAGTTTGACAGTGAAGAATAGTAAATAAACCAATATTTAAATGAGGCTAAGAGATGATTTAGTGATTTTGTTGTGACTACTTTATTGCTATTCTGTACAGTGCATCTAGTACCTGACAGGCTGTGAGTCACTTCTTCATCTATAGAGATGGGTTTGCGTCCAGGAAATTCTATAGTGAATGCATACGTTGGAGACTGGCTGCAGCAATCTGAGGAGTTGAAGGAAGATTGGCCTTGAAGAAAGTAGCCTCTGGCTATCAGGAATCATCTTTCTGCTAAATTTTCATTATGGAACCTCAGAAGGTTTTGTGACCATCCAAACCAAAAAAAAAAACCCCAGAATTAGGAAGCATTTCTTATGAAAAGCACTCGGAAGCATATCTTTAAATATAGAATATATTTGTATGTTTCAAAAAGGTAATCAATTGACATTATTCATATGAAACCATATCACATCATTCACGTCATTCATGTGAAACCATTAATATCTGAGACCTGTATTAAGAGAGGAAAGGAGCTAAAATGGTATAAATATGTAAGTCATAGAAGTGACTATATTTTTATACTAGTATATGTACATAAATCTATCAATTTAAAAGAATAGCCAAGCGAATATTATGTCTTACATATTACATACACATATTTGTTTTGCTGTCTCTTCTTTTAAACTATAAACTCATTGCTGATAACAACCCTTTTTGTATTGTTTTACCTTAACACAGTGCTTAGAGCATTATTTATATTCCTAAAATATTCATAGAATGAATGTATGAATGAGTGAATATATGAATGAAGGAATATATGAATGAATAAACAAAGAAATCAATCAACCCTGAGTTAGTCATCTGGAATGAGTTAAATCAAAGTAGAGAAAAAGAGAAGTAAATTATTTGAGAGTTTATAATGTGTTAAATCAGGCTTTAGGATGAGTCAGTTTTTCTGCAGTTTAGTTTTCCTCTCAGAAAAACGAGGTGAGTTTCTCATTTCTCTTAAAATCTTTCTGGATAAGGCTAAATAATGATTGGTTTTCATGCTATCTTTTTACTGTTTCTCTTTTACATTTGATTATTGAGATTATCTTCTTAAAATAATATAGGATTTAATAATACCTACCGTTTCTTGAGTGTTTATTGTACAACGGGCATCATGCTAAGGATATATAAATGCCATCTTTAATTCTTACAGAGACCAAGTGAGATAAATATCACTTTTCTCAGTTTAACACAAGGAAACTATGACTAAAATATGGCATGCATATTAACTCCAAGATCATGGGCAGGACAAAATTAGTGTTTGAACTCAAAGGTTTTTTCAATTTATTTTTCAGATCAAAAAGCTCTGCTGTTTCTATTACACAATACTCTACTTACATATTGCATTGCATGATAATTATTATTGGATGATTATCAAAAATGCTGTCCAGAATCAATAGGGACTTCTCTAAAACCAAATTCATATAACCTTTCGTTCTTCCCACTTAACAGTTTGTGATAATCTCTAGAATGTAACATTTTCCACCTGTACTGTGTTAATGCTTTGATGTAAAATAAAGACTATAAAGGACGAATTGTGGGATTGGGATTGACATATATACACTACTATGTATAAAATAGGTAACTAATGAGAACCTACTGTATAGCACAGGGAATTCTACTCAATGCTCTGTGGTGACTTAAATGGGAAGGAAATCCAAAAAAGAGGGGATATACGTATACGTATAGCTGATTCACTTTGCTGTACAGCAGAAACTAACACAACATTGTAAAGCAACTATACTCCAATAAAAATTAATTTAAATAAACCATGAGTAAGTTCCTAGATAGTCCACATGAAAGATCAAATTCTCAATCCTCACTATTTCATAAAATTCGAAATTCTAATCAGAGGGTTCATTTTATGGCAAGTCTTTACTCTCGTCACTTACTATGTGGATTCATAGACTTTTGAGCAGATCAGATTGTTAGAAGTAAGTTTGTTTTGTTTCCCAAGAGTAAAGACACACATATTCCAAAATTTCTATAACATTATTTGATTATCCACTTGTTCATGCCAAATACATACCCATTTCACTCTCAGTTTCTTACAAAGATAACACATTTGCTACATGTAAATGGAAAAGAGAGATAGCTAGTGCTTGTCTCAATGAGTCATTACTGCTTTGCCATGTAAGGGGGGGTCAAACTTTAAATTTTAAGTTTCTGACTTTTCTCATTCCTGTTCATGTTGCTCATTTAAGTGAATGTAAAATGTACTCACACTGTAATACCCAGGAAATGATGAAGAGAAAAGACAGTGGCATTTAATCTTGGTAATGGAAGGAGGGAAGGTGATTACATTACTTTTTATATTATTCTTGAACAGATTAGAGCTTGTTCTTTCACAGTTTATAGATAATGCCTCTTAATGTCAGTATTAATTTCTTAGTACTGTTTAAAACTGTACACACTCGGGCTTCCCTGGTGGCGCAGTGCTTGAGAGTCCGCCTGCCGATGCAGGAGACGCGGGTTCGTGCCCCGTTTCGGGAGGATCCCACATGCCGCGGAGCGGCTGAGCCCGTGAGCCATGGCCACTGAGCCTGCGCGTCCGGAGCCTGTGCTCCGCAAATGGGAGAGGCCACAACAGTGAGAGGCCCGCATAACGCAAGGAAAAAAAAAAAAAAAAAAACTCTACACACTCAAAGTTGATGTATTAAGAAAATGTCACAGGGGAAAAAATTCTAAATTTACAAAAATGTGTATGTAATATGTAAGACATAATATTCGCTTGACTATTCTTTTAAATTGATAGATTTATGTACATATACTAGTTTAAAAATATAGTCACTTCTATGACTTACATATTTATACCATTTTAGCTCTTTTCCTCTCTTAATACAAGTCTCAGATATTAATGGTTTCATATGAATGACGTGAATGATGTGATATGGTTTCATATGAATAATGTCAATTGATTACCTTTTTGAAACATACAAGTATATTCTATATTTAAAGATATGCTTCTGAGTGCTTTTCATAAGAAATGCTTCCTAATTCTGTTTTTTTTTTTTTTTTTTTTTGGTTTGGGTGGTCGGATGGTCACATATTAAGTCATAAATGTAAGGGTATAACTATATTAGATCATTCTTTTCTTCTGTTTTAATTATTTATTTTTTTCTGAAATCTATGATAGAAGAAAACATTAACTATGTTACTAATTTGACATGTCTTGAAAGGTTAAACTAAGGATACTAAACATGGTGTTTCCTCCTTTGGTAATCCAGCAAAGCCCCAAGCTGAAGGAGTGCATCAGTGACATTATGCTACTTATTCATAGTTAGCACTACATTTATTATTATTTCTGTTTAACTGACACAATAATGTAAGCTAAGATTAAAATTACCTGTGTTTATGTAGCCACATTTTTCAGTTGGTAAATTGACATTTAGAATCCAGGGAAAATGTTTTGTATAACCACCATGTATTATTGAAGGTGAATGATGCCCTGTCTACGATGAAATGAAGGTTCAAAGTTTGTATATAATTAGTATCCATCCCTATATTATAAATCCATTGCAATCCATGATATACATCCTATGTATTGTATTCCGCAATGTTACACCCACAACATTCTCATGCTGAATTGTATTCTACTTTAGAAAATGAAGGGAGTTCTCTGGGACTCTAGTGGTTAGAACTTGGCACTTTCACTGCCTTGGCCCTGGGGTTCAACCCATGGTTGGGGCACTAAGATCCCACAAGCTGTGCAGCACACACACACACACACACACACACACACACACACACACAAAATGGAAAATGAAGAAATATGAGATTGTTGTGAAGATTGCCATCAGCTTCTTATTTTAATATACACATACTTAGTTCTATTTCTTTTGGAATATACCCTTATTCCTTAAGCCAGCATGTAGAATATTTTCCATTATAATATCTAAATCAGACTTTTTGCATAAAAGATTTACATAACAATTATATTCACATAAAGAATGAGGTAGAGTCTCCTGTTCTCGATCTGTTTATACAATGTGCTAAACTGTCTTTTGACTGTGAGTGATTTAGGTGTCAGTGTCTCAAAGGCCAGGGGGTGGATGAAGTGCTTTCTAGCTCAGTGATTACACAGCCATCCCCAGCAACTGAAAATAAAGATCAACAAACCCCTTTCTCTTTCGACCTCCTCAACCACTCTGTTAGAAATTATCCCAAATGGAAATTGGCTAACAAATAAGAATTCATGTAGTAAGACTTCGACGGTAGGGATGATTAGAAGATTGGAACTTCCATTTTATGGCACAATTTCTGTCTACAAGACATCCCTGAGACCCTTTTCTGTTGGTTCTCTTCTGATAATTTTATGTGCTCTCTAAGATGTTTATCCCGAGGTTAATTTTGTGTGGATAATACTAACAGTCCATTTTGGGGTTTTGTAGTTGGCTCATTAATATCCGTGCTGTTTAACATTTCAACCTGTGTTCTGATAAGCTCTTCATTCTTTGGCTTCCTATATCAATATAAATAACTTGATTTAAAGAACTGAATTCTGTTTTTTTCATTGCTCTAATGATAGTTTTATGCAGTTTTTATATCATGCTAAGGAACAATCTCTAGCTTCTATTCAAGAGAAATCAAAGAGCAAAATAGAATTGAATTTCCTTCCAGACAAGGAAGAATGCCTTTAGCAGACAGAAATTGACCCTATATGTGGAAAGCTATTCTACTAAAAATCGAAGGAGGAAAAGAAGAGAAGTGAGAAGAGCAGTAGGGTAAGGATGAAAAAAGATGCAGTTTTATTAACACAAAATACCCTCCCAAATTTGAGATCAAATTTTGATCAAGAAAAAACATTAAATTTATTGTCTGAGCAGCTTCTTGAATACAAAGGAAACTATTGAAAAAATAATAATGCCTCAAAAAAAAAAGACCTATTATCTATGTCATAAGTTCTATAAATCAGAAAGGTATATGAGGGTAACAGTCTCTTGTTTTAGTGCTTCCAGAAGAAGTATCTATCTGTGGAAGCAAAAGAAAGAATTTACACATACAGAGACACACAAATTACACTCAGATGCATAATCACATGTGACTATGTGTGGAAAGAAATCAACTACATAGAAAAAAACAGAAATACATACATATTCATTCATTCTAAGTTAACTGAAAGACCCACCCACTGTGAAAAGTAGAACACTTTTACTGCAACTGAATTTTTCATCCTTTGGACTGAGCCAAATAAGAAAAACTTGATTTTTATAATATAAAAGCTCAGGACTTATCACTACAGAGTTGCCTAGGGATGGCCAGGTTTGGGAGCTCAACTTCCTTGAGAGGAATGGAAGATGAAACAGTCAAGTCCCATAGCATTGACCAGAACATTGGGTTAATAATATTTAACAAACTACAAACTGGACATTTTGCTAAGCAATTTATATATATATATATATTATTTTATTTAATATTTACCATAACTCTACTAGGTAAACACTATTATTATCATCTTCCACAGCAAAGCAAACATAGGCATAGGGAAGGGAAGGCAAGTGTCAAAGCCACTGGGCCTGGGCTCAACTCATTTTGGTTTTACCAACGTATCATCTATACCCTTTTCATGATAACACTCTCACATCACTATAAGGTTCAGGTCATTAATATAGGCAATATTTTCTAAAAATTTTAACATGGGAAAGATCTATAAATGCAAGTATATGAACACAGGTGATGGAGGATAACACAGCTTGAGAATTTGTTTGATAAGCCTAACTTTCTATGTATTATCAGGTAGACCACGGGGTCTGGTTAGAGGCATAAATAAACTTGTCCATATCAAATGCTTCCCTAGTTGTAACTCCGTGGAAATTAATTCAGCCAAAAATTATATGTAAACAAACCAGGGATCAGAAATTTGCAGGTTATATTATAATATTCCTAATGGAAGAAGATGGGGATGTGAACAAGAAACTGTTCTCTGACAGAAAAAAAAGAATGTTATTTCTTCTATGATGTAGTATATATATGAAAAAACTCATTCCACCAATCTGCATGTAGGACAATCCTCCCATGAGAGAGAAGTCTATGGATAATAAAATGAGAAATAGAAGGAATTGGCCAAGAAGCCCTTGACCAATGTATGTATCTGCATGTATTGGTATATATTGCTTGAAACAGGATAAATTTCGTTAGCTTTTAGATGTACTTATGTTGTAACTAAGACATCGCTGACTATAAATTTTTATAAATTTCAGATTAAGACAAGACAAATATTGTTTCACTCTACTCATGTCAAACTCATGTTCTATTGTGAAATGAGTTCTTTCCTAAAGAACAAAATCAAAAACGCTGACAATTCATTCTCCTTAAGAATGTACTGTGATGCAGCTCTCTGCAGCATCAGTTTCCTTTTCCTTATCTGCCCTTTCATTCTGTTTGTCACCCTTCTTTTCACACTCTTTTTTAGTTTACTATATCTAAAATAAAATTGCAGCACAGCTCTCCCTGAGTCTAGCTCTTATCTAGCACTTATGCAGCTGAAGTTGGTCTACTCTAAGCCTAAAAAGAGCAAAGAACCAAGCTGACAAGCAATTTTCTCTGCCTCCTCCTTCCACAACCCAATAGACACAGATACCCAGCTGTTGTATAGCAGTTTTGAAATTCTGCCGTGTAGGAAAAAAAAGACATTCTGCCATTCAATAGATCACTCATGGAAAGTTCTCTCACTGGTAAATATTTTCCTTCTGTTTATCTAGCCAAAGGTTTCATGGTAAGGAAAAGGCTTTTAAAAATGTACTCTAGGTGATCTTAACTATTTACAACACATTATAATGAAAACAATAAATGAATATAAAAAAAGCATATAATTGCCAGAGTAACTCAGCATATTGATAACAAAGTCAAAACCTATCTCTTCTGAACATAAATCCAGCTCTTTTCATGAATTTAAATAGCATTTTGTGAACCTGACCAAACTTACTCCGAACAAATCACTTTAATTCAGTTTTTGACATAGTTGATGTTTGTTATGTCATAAAGAAGTGGTTTGTTTTGTCATGTTAAAAGTCTATTGAATTTTGTGCGTTTTGCTCAGCCTTTTTTCATTATTTGCTTATATCGTGTTCTCTTCATCCACGCAGAGACATTGAGTGTTCAAGGTATTAAAACAGATGTGAACTCTACCATCAAAGACCTTAACTTCTAAGAAAAGTTTAGTCTTAAGTTGATTTTGCTGCCTGTGTTAGGAAGTGGACACATTTCATATTGCTGTGACTTTCTCACTGCTTAAAACACATGGAATTGTTCTTTTCATACAACTTTCAACAAAATTGTGTGTCCCTATTCTCAACCTTGAAACATTGTTCTTTATATGTCCCCAGAGATTTCTGAGACAGAGAGAGTAAAGCAAAACCATATCAAAAAAAGAATGCGGCAGACACTCAGAGGAAAACAAAGAGAAGGCACATGAATTGGAGCTCACCAATTCTGCATGGACAATACATACACGAGTTGTGATACCCATTTATTATATGATGGATGATTTGGTTTACAGTACCTTCCTTGTGGTCATCCCTACAGCCATATATCTTTTCCTACTTCATCAAATAAGTAATATTTTCTTACCTTTATTTGTTGAAAAAAATTTCCGGTAAACACTTTGTGAAAAATCTCCCCCTTGCTTCTGCAAGTCTCTGGCTTGTTCCTTATACAGGCAGTGCTTACCATCATAATCCATGTTCTTTTATAATTGATATTGAAATAGATATGCCTGTATTCTGCACCAAAAAAGAACAACACATCCAACTAGAGAAAGAAATGTGTTAAAATTATTGGCTGATAATAGATTATAACATTTTGTGTTCTAACATTGAAAGCAGGTGAAGCAGAGCAAATGAATGAAATTGTATATTTTTCCTGGGTATTGCAAGCATGAGTAAGGAATTGAGTTTTTTCTTTGAAAAATCTACAATCACTTATTAATCATAAGTTTGAAAAATGTGCCTTATTTTTTCTTTTTTTCTTTTTTTTATTGAAGTATAATTGATTTACAGTATTGTGTTAGTTTCAGGTATACAGCATAGCGACTCAAGTTTTTTGCCGATTATGTATCATTATAAGTTATTGTAAAATATTGGGTATAATTCCCTGTGCTATACAATAATTCCAGGTTGCTCATCTATTTTATGTATGGTAGTTTCTATCTGTTAATCCCATACTTCTAATTTGTCCCTCCCTCTCTCTCCCCTTTAGTAATCATAAGTTTGTTTTCTATGTCTGTGAGTCTATTTCTGTTTTCATATATAGATTTATTTGTATTTTTTTTTTAGATTCCAAATATAAGTGATATCACATAGGGTTTGTCTTTGTCTAACTTACTTCGCTAAGCATAATATTTTCTAGGTCCATCCATGTTGCTGCAAATGGCAATATTTCATTCTTTTTTATGGCTGAGTAATATTGCATCATATATACAAACCATGCCTTCTTAAGCCAATCAACTGCTGATGGGCACTTGGGTGGTTTCCATGCCTTGGCTATTGTAAATAATGCTTCTATGAAAATTGGGGTGTGTGTATCTTTTGGAATTATGGTTTTCTTTGGATATATGCCCAGGAGTGGAATTGCTGGATGATATGGTAGTTCTATTTTTAGTTTTTTAAGGAACCTGTATACTATTTTCCATAGTGGCTGCACCAATTTACATTCCCACCAACAGTGTACAAGGGTTCTCCTTTCTTCACACCCTCTCCAGCATTTATTGTTTGTAGATTTTTTGATGATGGCCATTCTGATTTGTGTGTGGTGATACCTCATTGTGGTTTTGATTTGAATTTCTCTAATAATTAGTGATGTTGAGCATGTTTTCATGTGGCCTGTTAGCCATCTGTATGTCTTCTTTGGAAAAAATGTCTAGTTAGGTCTTTTGCCCATTTTTTGATTGGATTGTTTTGGTTTGGTTTTTTGAGCTGTTTGTATATATTGGATATTAACCCCTTGTTGGTCGCACTGTTTGCAAATATTTTCTTTCATTCAGTAGGTTGTCTTTTCATTTTGTTAAAGGTTTCCTTTGCTGTGGAGAGGCTTTTAAGCTTAAGTCCCATTTGTTTATTTTTGCTTTCATTTCTTTTGCCTTGAGAGACTGATCTAAGAAAATATTGGTATGATTTATGTCAAAGCGTGTTTCACTTATGTTCTCTTCCAGGAGTTTTATGGTGTCATGTCTTACATTTAGATCTTTAAACAATTTCAGGTTTATTTTTTATATGGTATGTGGGAATATTCTAAATTTCATTGTTTTACATGTAGCTGTCCAGCTTTCCCAACACCACATGTCGAAAAGACTGTCCTTTCTCAACTGTATATTCTTGCCTACTTTGTTGAAGATTAATTGGCTATAGGTGCATGGGTTTATTTCTAGGCTCTCTTGCCTTAGTAACTAACAACACTCTGATAATTGCTCCAAAGGATCTGTTGATTGCACTTTTTAATTTTCTTATGAACCTTTGGTATCTTTGACCATCTAGAAAATGGAAGTCCCCTTGGTATAACAGCTCCTACTGCATGGTATAATATATTGATCCATAGATATTTCTCAATTTAATTACTGGCCAAAATCTTTTATATAGTTTTCCATTTTGAACTATAAGGAAATATGCTCAGTATAAGTAAAAGTGACTTCAAACAAAAGAGTAATAATAACAGTTTCTATTGTTCAGTAAATCTAATAATAATCTTATATTGCTTACTATATTTCACAAAGTATTTTCAAATGCATTATGCCATTTAATGCTTACAAAACACTTTGAGGAAAACAAGACAGTATTTTACCATTATTAAAGATAAGGAAACTGTGTCTTAGTGTTTTAGTATCTTCCCTATCTATGTTCAGAGTGAAATTGGGACTTCATATTTTTTTAACTGTCATATTTTTACTCAGCTTAAATGTTGAAGTTAGTGCCTTGTATCTTGTCCTCTGTGAATCATATTCTGTTTTCTAATATTTGCAATAAATCCCCAAGCTTCAAAATACAGGATTTATTAAGCTTTTTAAGGTCCTTCCATTTTAAACTTCACCTGAGTCTACTTTCCCTGAAACTGTCTAGTTCAACAAGCATTCTCTATGTTCTTCATGCACCAGAAAGTGTGCCACGCATGGTGATTCATGCTATTTCTCAAATGGTACACAAGTTACATCAGTATCATCTGGGAATGTGGAAAAAATAGCAATTTCAGACTTCATTCTGAACTAGGCAATTGGAATTCTAGGCAAAAGCACATTGGAAATGTGTACTAACAATTCCTAATAATCTGATCAAGAGGTAAGTGTGCAAAAACTAAAATAAATTAAATTTTAAAAAAGAGATAAAGATGGCAAACACTGTGGAAGGACAAAACAGTTCTATATTTGGAATCACAGGATCACCATTAAATGTGTGATTTAGGAAGGAATGGAGTAGGTCATTATTAAAACCCTTCCATGGCACAATTTCTTTATTTACAATGTAGGAATAATAATACATTGGAATGCAATAAGCCATGCAATAAGCCATACGACAGACAACTTCCTCCCCGGAAAGGTTAAATAACTTTTGGTGGTGTATAGTAAATAAGATAAAGGATCTTAAGTGCTTAGATCATAGAAGGCCTTTGTATCAGTTTATTAGGGCTGACATAGCAAAATAACACAGACTAGGTATTTTAAACAACAGAAATTTATTTTCTCACAGTTCTAGAGGCTCAACATCCAAGAGCTAGATGTCAGCAGGCTTTATTTCTTCTGAGACCTCTCCTTGGCTTGCAGATCGTTGCCCTCTTGCTGCCTCTTCCCATGTTCTTTTCTCTGTGCATGCACACCCCTAGGGTCTCTCTGTTGTCCTAATTTCCTCTTGCAAGGACACAGGTTGGATTGGATTAAGGTACACTCTAATAGCCTCATTTCAACTTAATCACTACTGTAAAGGCACTATCTCCAAATACAGTCAGATTCTGAGATAGTGGACCTTGGAGATTCAACATATGGATTTTGAGAGAGACAATTCGTTCCATAACAGCATTCAGTAAATCTTAGTTGTCTGACATTTTGCCCTATTCCCTACCTCCTTCTTTACCCAACTCATTGGTCCCACACAACCTCTGTATCTGCTCAGTTCTATTTGCTGCCCAGAAGTTATTTCCTTTAGCAAATCTGATAACCTAAAACTTGTTAATGATGATTAGTTTGTGTATTGGTATATTTTAATCCTTCAAAGCAACACAATTACATAAACTTGAAGGCAACTTTGGTGTCTTCACAGGAGAGTGAGTAGGGTGAAAATTTCTAGTATGCAGCCCAACTATAAATGGAGATCTTTTCAGAGAGTTAAATGTTTTGTTACTCTTAAAATCTATCACATGGACCACTGTGTTTTTGAACTGTACCTAGGTTTGGACCTAGATAATCTGTGTGATTTTATGAGAGTCTGCTTTTTTACCTGTTCTATATTCTGGAAAATAAATTATAAATACCATAGTAGTGTGACATTTTAAAATTGTATCACCTTTTCCCTCTGGACAGAATGTTCATGATTTATCATTTGTGTTTCCATCTTTACTTTTAGCTTTCAAATTTTTCAAACATATGCGTGTCTGCTTCCTTTTCTTGCTGTCAAATTTAGTGATAAAAAAGAATTTTTCCTCACTGTTCGCTTAAATTCTTCTCAGTGAGAATTACTTCACAAAAAACAATTCAGGAAATATTAATGCAGTATTTCTTTTTGAATCTGATGTGCTTTAGGATTGTACATTTCTTGTTAAATTATTATTAAGCTTCCATGACTGATTCCTCTCTCTGTCAGACCCTTTGGCCCTTGTATACCATCTGCAAAACATTTCTAAAACACACTGTCTGTAAGAAATCCAATAAAGTAGGGCCTGTATGTCAACTTGATGATCATTCTTTAGAAATTCCTATGGAATGTGTGTGCTTTTTTCTTTATTTTTCTATTTTTAAAATGGGTTAAATAATTTCCCATAAACAGTTTTAAATTCTGTTTCACATTTTCATTTCATTCAAAGAGCTTTTCATTTGAAAATTTACAAAGGAAAATGACATTTATATTTTCAGGTTTAATATCAAGAATTAAGAGAAATTTTAATAGCCAACATGGGTCTTTTCCATAATTTTTAACCAATAGGTGGGGACACTAAAATTTCAACCACATTGTCAGTTGTTCTTGTTTTGGTCAAATGTGTTGATATTTGCAGGGATGAAGAACCAGGAGGCCAGCTGGTTACAGATAAGTTCCATTTTGACTGGGATTCAGTACTTGTTGGTACGGGTAACGTCATCACAGCACGGTTTGATGGCAGAGGAAGTGGATTCCAGGGCCTGAAAATTTTGCAGGAGATTCATCGAAGGTTAGGCTCAGTGGAAATAAAGGACCAAATAGCAGCAGTGAAGTAAGTGAATGTACATTTTCTTATCGTTTTTCCTGTAATGAGAAACTAGGTATGTGATATAGAATACTTAGCATTAGTAAATGCTAAGAGATTTATATTTTAATGATTAAACAATTTTCTAAGTTAATCATAAAGACTATTGTATTTTTCAAGTATCTTTCACTCTCAGTGACATAATAAAAGAATTATCATACTTCCCCCTCTGGAATTAGAATCCACTTTGGACTTACGAAAATGGAAGAGACCTTAATTAACTTACTGTATTATTTATTTACAATAATCCACAATGTCTATTATTGTCCCAGTTAATTACAGTTCTTGAACTTTCACAGATACCTTTTCCACACTGGCATGAAAAAGTGACCTGAGAAAACTAGTAGGTTCTTTAAAACAGTATACAGACATTAGCTAGGATACTGTTAAAATACAGATGTTGATTCAGTAGGCTGGTAATGAGCCCAAGACTTTGCATTTGTAACAAGCTAACAAGTGTGATACCCAAACTACTGCACCACCACTCTGAGTAGCAAGATTTTGGTATACAGGACCCTACTACATGAATAGAGCTGCAACCACTAAAGCAGTCTTGTTTGACCTCTGTTTTGTTCTGTTTTGTTTTGTTTCTTGTTGCTAAGAATGGATTTCTATGGTTCATTTAACTCAAGAAGACATAGCTATAATATTTTCTTTTTTCATTTCAGATTTTTACTGAAACAGCCATACATTGACTCCAAAAGATTAAGCATTTTTGGAAAGGTAAATAGTAGAAATATGTGTGTGTACATTATGTGTTTGTATATGTACTTGCATAACTGCTTTCCTCATTTTACTATAATTTCTCTGTATTATCCTTTAAAATATAATATTGTAATTAATATTATATAAATTCAGTTATTTATTAATCCAGCAAGTGTTTACTGAGTATCTTTTATTTATTTATTTATTTTTTTTTTTTAACATCTTTATTGGGGTATAATTGCTTTACAATGGTGTGTTAGTTTCTGCTTTATAACAGAGTGAATCAGTTATACATATATAGAGCTGCAATGAACATTTTGGTACATGACTCTTTCTGAATTCTGGTTTCCTCAGGGTATATACCTAGTAGTGGGATTGCTGGGTCATATGGTAGTTCTATTTGTAGTTTTTTAAGGAACCTCCATACTGTTCTCCATAGTGGCTGAACCAATTCACATTCCCACCAGCAGTGCAAGAGTGTTCCCTTTTCTCCACACCCTCTCCAGCATTTATTGTTTCTAGATTTTTTGATGATGGCCATTCTGACTGGTGTGAGATGATATCTCATTGTAGTTTTGATTTGCATTTCTCTAATGATTAATGATGTTGAGCATTCTTTCATGTGTTTGTTGGCAGTCTGTATATCTTCTTTGGAGAAATGTCTATTTAGGTCTTCTGCCCATTTTTGGATTGGGTTGTTTATTTTTTTGTTATTGAGCTGCATGAGCTGCCTGTAAATTTTAGAGATTAATCCTTTGTCAGTTGATTCATTTGCAAATATTTTCTCCCATTCTGAGGGCTGTCTTTTGGTCTTGTTTATGGTTTCCTTTGCTGTGCAAAAGCTTTGAAGTTTCATTAGGTCCCATTTGTTTATTTTTGTTTTTATCTCCATTACTCTAGGAGATGGGTCAAGAAGGATCTTGCTGTGATTTATGTCATAGAGTGTTCTGCCTATGTTTTCCTCTAAGAGTTTGATAGTTTCTGGCCTTACATTTAGGTCTTTAATCCATTTTGAGCTTATTTTTGTGTATGGTGTTAGGGAGTGATCTAATCTCATACTTTTACATGTACCTGTCCAGTTTTCCCAGCACCACTTATTGAAGGGGCTGTCCTTTCTCCACTGTATATTCCTGCCACCTTTATCAAAGATAAGGTGACCATATGTGCATGGGTTTATCTCTGGGCTTTCTATCCTATTCCATTGATCTATCTTTCTGTTTTTGTGCCAGTACCATACTGTCTTGATTACTGTAGCTTTGTAGTATAGTCTGAAGTCAGGCAGCCTGATTCCTCCAGCTCCATTTTTTGTTCTCAAGATTGCTTTGGCTATTCGGGGTCTTTTGTGTTTCCATACAAATTGTGAAATTTTTTGTTCTAGTTCTGTGAAAAATGCCAGTGGTAGTTTGATAGGGATTGCATTGAATCTATAGATTGCTTTGGGGAGTAGAGTCATTTTCACAATGTTGATTCTTCCAATCCAAGAACATGGTATATCTCTCCATCTGTTTGTATCATCTTTAATTTCTTTCATCAGTGTCTTATAATTTTCTGCATACAGGTCTTTTGTCTCCTTAGGTAGGTTTATTCCTAGATATTTTATTCTTTTTGTTGCAATGGTAAATGGGAGTGTTTTCTTGATTTCACTTTCAGATTTTTCATCGTTAGTATATAGGAATGCCAGAGATTTCTGTGCATTAATTTTGTATCCTGCTACTTTACCAAATTCATTGATTAGCTCTAGTAGTTTTCTGGTAGCATCTTTAGGATTCTCTATGTATAGTATCATGTCATCTGCAAACAGTGACAGCTTTACTTCTTCTTTTCCGATTTGGATTCCTTTTATTTCCTTTTCTTCTCTGATTGCTGTGGCTAAAACTTCCAAAACTATGTTGAATAAGAGTGGTGAGAGTGGGCAACCTTGTCTTGTTCCTGACCTTAGTGGAAATGCTTTCAGTTTTTCGCCATTGAGGATGATGTTGGCTGTGGGCTTGTCATATACGGCCTTTATTATATTGAGGAAAGTTCCCTCTACACCTACTTTCTGCAGGGTTTTTATCATAAATGGGTGTTGAATTTTGTCAAAAGCTTTCTCTGCATCTATTGAGATGATCATATGGTTTTTCTCCTTCAATTTGTTAATATGGTTAATCACATTGATAGATTTGCGTATATTGAAGAATCCTTGCATTCCTGGAATAAACCCCACTTGATCATGGTGTATGATCCTTTTAATGTGCTGTTGGATTCTGTTTGCTAGTATTTTGTTGAGGATTTTTGCATCTATGTTCATCAGTGATATTGGCCTGTAGTTTTCTTTCTTTGTGACATCCTTGTCTGGTTTTGGTATCAAGGTGATGGTGGCCTCGTAGAATGAGTTTGGGAGTGTTCCTCCCTCTGCTATATTTTGGAAGAGTTTGAGAAGAATAGGTGTTAGCTCTTCTCTAAATGTTTGATAGAATTCGCCTGTGAAGCCATCTGGTCCTGGGCTTTTGTTTGTTGGAAGATTTTTAATCACAGTTTCAATTTCAGTGTTTGTGATTGGTCTGTTCATATTTTCTATTTCTTCCTGATTCAGTCTTGGCAGTTTGTGCATTTCTAAGAATTTGTCCATTTCTTCCAGATTGTCCATTTTATTGGCATAGAGTTGCTTGTAGTAATCCCTCATGATTTTTTTTATTTCTGCAGTGTCAGTTGTTACTTCTCCTTTTTCATTTCTGATTCTATTGATTTGAGTCTTCTCCCTTTTTTTCTTGATGAGTCTGGCTAATGGTTTATCTATTTTGTTTATCTTCTCAAAGAACCAGCTTTTAGTTTTATTGATCTTTGCTATTGTTTCCTTCATTTCTTTTTCATTTATTTCTGATCTGATTTTTATGATTTCTTTCCTTCTGCTAACTCTGGGGTTTTTTTGTTCTTCTTTCTCTAATTGCTTGAGGTGCAAGGTTAGGTTGTTTATTCGAGATGTTTCCTGCTTCTTAAGGTGGGCTTGTATTGCTATAAACTTCCCTCTTAGAACTGCTTTTGCTGCATCCCATAGGTTTTGGGTCGTTGTATCTCCATTGTCATTTGTTTCTAGGTATTTTTTAATTTCCTCTTTGATTTCTTCAGTGATCACTTCGTTACTAAGTAGTGTATTGTTTAGCCTCCATGTGTTTGTATTTTTTACAGATCTTTTCCTATAATTGATATCTAGTCTCATGGCCTTGTGGTCAGAAAAGATACTTGATACAATTTCAGTTTTCTTAAATTTACCAAGGCTTGATTTGTGACCCAAGATATGATCTATCCTGGAGAATGTTCCATGAGCACTTGAGAAAAATGTGTATTCTGTTGTTTTTGGATGGAGTGTCCTATAAATATCAATTAAGTCCATCTTGTTTAATGTATCATTTAAAGCTTGTGTTTACTTATTTATTTTCCTTTTGGATGATCTGTCCATTGGTGAAAGTGGGGTGTTGAAGTCCCCTACTATGAATGTGTTACTATCGATTTCCCCTTTTATGGCTGCTAGTTTTTGCCTTATGTATTGAGGTGCTCCTATGTTGGGTGCATAAATATTTACAATTGTTATATCTTCTTCTTGGATTGATCCCTTAATCATTATGTAGTGTCCTTCTTTGTCTCTAATGATAGTCCTTATTTTACTGAGTATCTTTAATTGATGTATGGTGTTAGAAATAGAGCAACAATAGGACAAAAAAAAGGAATCGTTTTCAGGAAGATATCTTCTAAAGAGAAGGAGAAAGTAAATGGATAAATGAAAAATATAGTTTCATTTGGTATTAAATCTTATAAGGAAAACAAACCAAGAAAAACTTGATGGATAAAAGATAATTACAGGAAGGGCCAATGTTATTAAATTGAGTGGTCAAGTAAGGCCCCTCTGATTTAAGTGATATTTAGGCTGATACCTAAATAACAAGAGGGAGTCAGTCATGCAACTCTATTGAGGGAGCAGTTTCTCCAAAGAAGGAACAAGCACCACAGCCTTGGGGAAGACAACATGGCTTAGAAATTAAAAGGTGACTGGAATGCATAATTATATCTTCTGTGCTTACTGCATGATATTTACTTCCTTTTAAAATTTTTTTATTAAAGTATAGTTGATTTACAATGTGGTGTTAGTTTCTGGTGTACAGCAAAGTGATTCAGTTATTCGTATATATATATATACATATATATATATATGTATGTATATGTATTCTTTTTCATATTCTTTCCCATTATGGTTATTTAGAAGATATTGAGTATCGTTCCCTGAGGATACTTACTTCTTATAGCAATAATTTTTATGTCAAGTTCAATATCATCTTCACAGTAAGAAATTAGAACCCATATAGATATTTATTGACCACCTAGTTTATACATATCACTGGGCTAGACATTATAAAGATACTAAGATGACAGGAAAGAGATTTTGTACTATTTTAGTTTAGAGACAAAACAAATCGTTGGCCTTCATTGATTTAAACAAAATACGTTCTACTATTCATAATGAACCCAAAGACTCATGACAGCAAGTAACAGGTAGTTTTACTGGGGCATAAACTTCAGTGGTGTACACTTACAAGTAGGTCCATGAAAATCTACTTAACACATAGCAAAATATAAAACAACATGCATCACTACCATTCTCCCCCCACTTCAATCTGCAGTGCATCATGTTTTTGGCTATATTTAATTCTTGGTGTCAGTAATATTTAAGAGTTCAATAAAAATATTTTGTGAATAATGCTCCTTCCACATAAGTACAAACAAATAAATAAATAAAAGCCCATCACTAGCAGTAAAGATATTGGTGAAAAAATGAAAATATCTAAGAAAGTGATCATTCCAAAGAAATGAAAATGCTATAGATGCATCAACAAGTGCATGTAGTAAAGTCTTATCAGACGCTGCAGCATGGATGAAACTTGAAGACGTGTGCTTGGTGAAGTGAGCCAGTTACAGAGGGACAAATACGGTTTTATTCAACTTACATAAAATATCTAGAGTAGTCAAGTTCATGGTGGTTGCCAAGGCTGGAGGGAGGAAAAAGGAAAGTTTTTTTTTAATGGGGGTAGCATTTCAGATTAATGTGAATACACTTGACATGACTGAGCACTTAAAAGTTGTTAAGATGGTAAATTTTACATTATGTGTTTCTTACCACAGCAAAAGATGCATATAGTAGAGAACATTTTACCCTTTAGTAGTCCTAATATACGTGATAATTTACAAAGGACTTAGAGCTTATGTATTTCAGGGCTCTACTTGTATACACATAAATGAGTATAAAAGACCAAATGAGCTATACAAACATTTACGAATATGGAAGTTTAGCAAAGATTCGGAAAGTTGTAAAATGCATTATGAAGACAGTGAAACATGAACTGGATGTTGAAAATCATTCAGCAAGTAGAAGGCAAGAAGTTTCATGTAAATGCACAATGTCAGTGAGGAGAACCTGTTTGGAGAACATGAAATAAAGTAATTGACTAAAATTAAGGCTCACATAAGGAGGTGATAGTTGACAGCACTGAGAGGAAACCTGGGCACAGATCTTAGTGAGTCCTCCATATAAACTAGAAAATTTAGATGTTTGTCTAGAAACATGGGGAAATAAAACCAAAGCCTTCAGATTTAGAATTTCAAAAATCTTATGTTTATCATTGTATTAGGGGCTGTAGCATTGTTTTAGGGGACTGCTGAGTCTCAGGCAATTTACTCTGGCAATCTAAATATAGGATAGACTGACATAGGATATAAACAAACAAAAACATAACTAGATATATTTTAAATGGAAAAATATTCCATTTCGATTAAAAAAATATGCATATCTGTGACTAAGTTATAACTCAGAAGGTGGCTTTCTTAGCATATAAAGGAATGTTGTTAGCTTTAAGACTTAGTAGGTCCTGTGATTTTTTTTTTAATGTACTTGTTTTATTTCAGTATCAAATTATGTTATGTTAAACTCATAAAATTTGCTGAGGAATTATGTTCTTTTTTTTATTGTCGAGAAAAGCTTGCTTAGAATTGGAGTTAGATTGTAAAGTATCTGGGGCTGTTGCTTTCTTTGTTAGAGAAAATTTAATTAATGTTTAAATGTATTTAATCAATACCGGACTATTACGATTTTTCCATTTCTTCTGGAGTCAGTTTTAGTACTTTTTGTTTTTCTTCCAGTTTAATTGAGATAAAATTGACATACAGCACTGTATAAGTTTAAGATGTACAGCATAATGATTTGACTTACATACATCATGAAGTGATTATCAGAATAAGTTCAGTGAACAGCCATTATGTCATATAGATATAACATTAAAGAAATAGAAAAAAATTGTTTTCCTTGTGATGAGGACTCAAGATTTACGCTTTTAACAATGTTCATATATAGCATACAGCAGTATTAATTATATTTATTATGTTGTACATTACACCCCAGTACTTATTTATCCTATAACTAGAAGTTTCTACCTTTTGACTGCCTTCATCCAGTTCCCCCACTCCCCACCTCTACAGCACTACATTAGTTCCTGTTACACAGCATAGTGATTTGATATTTCTATACATCTCAAAATGATCACCAAGCTAAGTCTAGTTATGATATGTCACCGTACAAAGATAATGCGTAATTTCTGACTACATTCCCCACACTGTACATTTTATACCTGTGACTTATTTTGTAACTGGATGTTTGTATCTCTTAATTTGTGTTTTGTACTTTTAAAAGTATTCTTTCCATTTCATATATTATTCAAGAACATTCTCAAAGTGTAACGTATCCTCTTATTACATGTTTAATCCTTTTAGTAGTGGTGGCAGTGTCCCATTTGGACTGCCGGTTTGGCTTATTAGTGCCCCTTTGCTCTTGCTGAAGCACATTTTCTGCTCTGGGCTGCCTGCACTCACCCTTGCACTTGCTCTTGTCCCCTCTGTCTTCTCCCTTTCATCTCTCCCTCCTTTTCCATGAACCATATTTTGGGCATAATTTTTCTTCTCTATTTATCTTTGTTTTCTATTTCACTAACTTCTACTCCTCGTGTTTTTACATTTTCTTCTATTTTTTATCCCATATTGTTTTTAAATTACTATGTTGAATGTCTAGCTTATTAGTTTTTAGCATTCTTCCTTTAAAATATAAGACTTTGAGTTATGAAATCCCTTTGCAATACCCCCTTAGGTACTTCCCACTGGTACTAATGTAGTACTTTTAAAATTTAATGTACGTATTTCTCAATTTCCAGGGTAAGTATGCCCTCTGAATTGTTTTTATTATTTTTATTCCAATATTTTTATAGGAGTTTTGGAAACTTTCTTTAATTGAGTTTGGTTATAACTGAATTGTAATCATAGAATTGACTAGAATAACAGAAATCCTTTGAAGTCTCAGTTGATTCATGACTTAGGAAAGGAATGATTTATAAAACTTTCACCTCTGTTTAAAAGATTTAGTGTTACATATATGCCTGTTTAATCAAACTTGCCCATCATGATGTTCAAATCATAAACTTACTTTATGATTTATTTTGTCTCTAATTTCCAAGAAAGCTGTATTAAAATGTCACATTATAATGGTGAATTATTCAGTTTCTCCTTAGTAGGCTTAGTCTTTATATTTTAAGACTATTTTTATTCATTCCCTCCAAGTTCAGATTATTATATCTTCTCATAGAACTGAATCTTTTATTGTTTTTCACCAATCCAGTTTATTTCTATTAATTTTTTGCTTTATGGATTTTTTAAAAATATTAAAATTACAGCACCAGCATTCTTTTGACTAGTACATATTGTTTTTGCTTTTCTATCTTATCATTTTCAAACTTCATCCTCACAATTTAGGTATTTGAAGATTGTATTTATTTATATAAATTGTGATTACCGATACATTTAAATGTTATAGTTTTCATTATTTCTGCCTACTGTCTTATTTGTTCTATTTTATTTCCTTTCTTCCATTCATCTTGATTGGTTTTTTTTCTCTTTTTTTCCTTTTTCTAAATATATTTTTGGTTTTGTTGTCTGCTTTTGCAAGGAATTGCCAAACATTTTCCAAAGTAGTTATATCATTTTATTTTACCAACTGCTGTATATGAAAGTTCCAGGTACTCTACATCCTTACCAACAGAGTATCATAAGTCTTTTTAATTGAAAAGTTCTCTGATGATTAATAATATTGATCATTTTTTCATGTGTTTATTGACATATATATTTTTTTTTTTTAACACAACTGATTTATTGACCATTTATGTTGTGCAACAGACACTTACGTTTTAAGGTTTACTAAATCAGAGGGAGTGTATTATAGTCACAAACCTGTCCCTCCCTTTTTTCAACTTTTAAATTGAGATACAATTGACATACTAAAAATCATCATTACATAATAATATTGTGTCTAGAAATGAGATAGTAGAAGTTCTTTCATTTTGTTCTTTTTCAGAGTTCTTTTGTCTCATCTAGGTATTGTATTTCTTTATAAATTTTAGAATCACCTTTTGTAATTTTACAAAATAGACCATGGGGATTTTCATGGGAATTGTATTGAATCTGTAGATCACCTAGGGAGAACTGACATCTAAGAAATATTGACACTTTCATATTTTTTAAGATATTTTTCTTTGGTGTTTTATACTTTCTCCAATATGTATATAGTTATGAATTTTTTTATTAATCATATTTGGGTTTTGATGGGTTCTCTGAATCTGTGCTTTGTCTTCCATCAGTTCCATCAAAATTGGAATTTTACATATGGAATTCTTTAAAGCTTATGTTGCATTTGTATTTTTGTATTTGTTTTTGTTTTTCTTTTAATTACACTTATATGGTAAATTTGGTCTGCAAACACCAGTGTGGACTTATGGCTCAAATTTTTAGTTAAGATTATTATTTTTTTCATTGATTCAGTACAAGTTCATGATAAGAATCAAAAACAAAATCATTTTCATCAATCCTTTTGTGCAGCATAATTATCTCTTGTCATCTTTAGACAACCCTTTAGGGGTCTAGCTTTGTGCAGTCTCCCTTTAGATGAGGGGTCCTGAATCCCTGGGCCATGGACAGGTACCAGTCCGTGGCCTGTTAGGAACTGGGCTGCACAGCAGGAGGTGAATGGCGGGCAAGTGAGCGAAGCTTCATCTGTATTTACAGCTGCTCCCCATCGCTCACATTGCCGCCTGAGCTCCGCCTCCTGTCAGATCAGCGGTGGCATTATATTCTCATAGGAGCATGAACCCTACTGTGAACTGTGCATGCGAGGGATCTAGGTTGCATGCTCCTTATGAGAATCTAATGCCTAATGATATGAGGTGGAGCTGAGACGGTGATGCTAGTGCTGGGGAGTGGCTGCAGATACAGATTATCATTAGCAGAGAGGTTTGACTGCACAGAGACCATAATAAATCAATTGCTTGCAGACTCATATCAAAACCCTATCAGTGAGTGGCAGGTGAAAACAAGCTCAGGGCTCCCATGATTCTGCATTATGGTGAGTTGTATAATTATTTTGTTATATAATTACAATGTAATAATAATAGAAATAAAGTGCATGATAAATGTAATGCACTTGAATCATCCCCAAACCATCCTCCCCAGAACCCCTGGTCTCTGGAAAAATTGTCTTCCACAAAACCAGTCCCTGGTGCCAAAAAGGTTGAAGACCACTGCTTTAGACCTGTTGTATGGAATCTATGCATTTTGTCTACCTCATGCACTGAGTCATCATAGCAGAAGGTTAAAATCACTTGCATTTCCGAAACAAGAAAAATTGGCTTTATGCTTGTTTACCTCTCAGTTTTCCAGTTTTCAGTTAATATCTGGCCTCTGTGCATTCATAACCTTTGTGCCAATTCAATGTTGTATTCAGAATTACTTTTAGTTGTTTAGTTCTCTTTCTCTTTTTTTTAACTACCACTTTGTATTTACTTTTTTGTTATTGTTTAGTTTGGGGTTTGTTTTCAGTTGAGTTGATTGAGATATCAGATTCATCAAATACTAGAAATGGAATTGCCACACTTATGTTTTTACCATCAAAGAGGCTAGAGCAGTGTTCCCTTCTAAGATTACAGGCTGAGTTAGAATTTAGTGTGAAAAGTGTTATGATTCATTTGAGATATTCCCTCTGAAAAAAGAAAGATGAATGGCAGCAGTAATGCCAGGAATTTACCATCTTTAATCAACTTATTTCCTTTACATTTATCACTATATGATTGAATTTCTAGGTCTTGCTTTTTCTCCCTTTGGTCTAAAATGCATCCTGTTTTTTATGGTCTATATATATCTATATCTATATCTGTATCTGTATCTATATCTACATCTACCTAGCTAGATAACTGATTTCATCCATTATAATTGACTTTGTCAGCAGAAATTAAATTTATTGAAGTTTTGAGGTACATTGTACAGTTGGTATCCATAAAGCTGAAATAGGGAACTCCAAGAAACTGGTTGATATTTTTTGTTTTGTGTGTGATTCATTCTAGTTTAATCTTTCAGAATTTGGAAAGCATTTATAATCTATTCTTTCTAACCATGTAAGCTGATTAAGGAATATAGAATTTTTAGTATTTCTAAGAATGTGTTTTGTGTTAAATAATATATATTTTTAGACAATATCCCTACCTGTTTTCTATTTATGGAAATATTAAGCCTATAAATGCCAGGAAAGCATTGATTAAATAAATGCATTCTCTTCTAAAACAGTCACTAGTTTTAGATACTAAAGAAACTACTAGAAATGGGTATTAGAGAAAAACTTCAGCCAGCATAGAAGATAATGTTTGGCTTTTTATATCCAATTTCATTTCAATATTTCACGGGTAAACAAAATTATACTAAAAAGTTTAACTATTACCTACAATGAATCTTAAGGATATTCCAAGAGTTATTTATTGTTCCAAATGAGTTTTCTTCAATATAGTTAAGCTGAAATTCTTATTGGTTATAAGTATTCCTTCCATCTTTCTACTTCAGTATTTTTGTTCATGTCTTTTAGTTTATTTCTAATAACAGCCTCAAGCCTGCACATTGCTTTTATAATTCTATCTCTTATTAAGCCTCATTCAGAGGTCCTTTTCTCCATAAATTACACTAAATCTCTCCCACTTGAAATCATCATTCCCTCCTGTGTACTCAAAGAATACATTGTCAATAGCTTCTCATACTCATTATACCATCACACAATGTATTATATTTATTTGTATTCTTATTCATTTCTTATGTTAGACTATAAGCCTTTTCAGGGTATTTATGTTTTATTTGATTTTTTGTTGCAAAGGAATTTGAACTGAACTCATGTCATGTTCTTTCCTTTATCTGTAATTCTCTCTTTCCCACCAGATAGCCAAACCTTATCATTTTGGAGGGGGGTACACTGAGTTTCTTGGCTTTCTAGCTTTAGTGTTTTCATCAAATTTGGAAAATGTTCAGTTATTACTTCAATTTTTCTTTTTTTTTGCTGCCCCTTTTCTCCAGGGATCGCAAATAGGTGTGTAATTAGGCCAGTTGAATTTTTCCCTAAACTCACCAAAACTATATTAATTTTTTAAAAATATTTTTCTCTGTGTGCTTCATTTTTGGATATATTGTGCTGCTGTGCCTTAACTATACTCTTCCAGGCAGGAAGCTGTAGCAATCCCAGGGTTGACTTGTTCTCTGTCTTTCAGTGATCACTGTCCTTTGTTGCCCAATGTCCAATGTCTTAATTACTTCTATTTCATATATTTTGCCCATATTTTTAGTTGTTCCACATGGAAGGGTAAATCTCATTTCTGTTATTCCATTCTTATGGAATTAGAAATTCCTACATAAAATTAATTTATGTTTATTAATCATTTTACAATGTTATTTTTGAATTGTCAATTTATATACATATATACACTTAGTTATATTGGTCTCATATATGTGAATATATGTATTTGTTTTCTTATTGCAATTTTGAGATTTTGATGCATTAAAGATAGCAATCTTTTCACATTTGTTTGAAATATTTCTTCAACCTGTTGATTGACTTTCAGTTTTGTTTACAATAATTCAAAAAACTGAAGTGTTAAAGTGTTTTTCTTATCTTTTGGCAAAACCTTTCAAATCCTTTCTCTGGTGATTTCTTCCAATGATTTTATTTTTTAAAGGTCTCGTTCCTATCAAAGTAAGTATTTATTAGATTTTCTCTTTATGTATCTGTTTGAGTGGGGCAGAGAGAGGTACATAACACTTGTATGCTGAGGATTTATATGTTTGGTTTCAAATAGCTAGTCAGTTTCACCAGATCCATTGATTGACTAAATCGTCCTTAACACTTTGATTATGATGCCACCTAAACAATAAGTTCTCAGATATTCTTGGATTTATTTCTGGTGTAACCTGCCTATCTGTTCTTAGACTAATCTTATAGTTTTTTAATTATAATATTATGCTTAATAATAATACATTTTAATATTTTAAAATATTTTCCACTCTTCACTCTTTTCTTTCATAATACCTTTCGCTTACCTCTCCTATTTTCTCCACTTTTATAAATTCTCCCAAAATATTCAGCTATAATTTTTTAACTAAACTTTTATTAAAACAATTTTTATTTGAGAAGAATTAAATTTTTCAAATGATGTAGCTTTGATCTGAATCACATAGTACATCTTTTTTATTTAATTATTTTATATTTCTCAGTAGAATTTTATAGTTTTCTTTATGTATGTCAAATATCTTCCCTGCTATATTTATTTCTAAGTATTGCTTATTAGTAGTGCATTTTAAAATTTTATTTTAAGTAGTATGTTTTTGTCTATATTATTTTCTAACTTGTTTGTTGGTTAAATGGAAAGCTTATACTATTAGCATATTTAGCTAATATGCTAATAGTATAATAACTGGCCATCTGTTACTCAATAATCATTCATATGACTTGATTAAAGTCTTTGAACCATTTTAGTTTGAATAATTATCCTTAGGACCTAATCTAATTTCATATAATATAATGTAATAATATTAGTGTTCACTGTACCAAGTAATTATATCTAAGTGTTAAAGGTAAGAAAACTGCTGAAAGAAATTTTTTCTGACATATTTTTTAAAAATTGATGACACAAATTAAAAGTAGGTAGCAAAATTTAAAACATTATAAACATCATATGGAGAACAGATATTGCTATGATTACCAGGCCAGTATTGGTGGGAATAAAATTAATTCATTAAAAAAAATTTACTGAGTGTATATTTTGTGCCTTGCACTTTTCAAGTTGCTGGACCTATAGCAGTCACTGAAACAAAACAAACAAACAAACAAAAGTCTATCTTTTATATAATTATTAATGCAGTGAAGAGAGATAAATGAAAAACAAATAAATGAAAAATAATTAGTAAAGTATATAAAATGTCAGATAATGATATTACAATTCAGAAAAATGAAGCAAAGAGGCAGAGAGGGAGTCAAGAATAAAGATGGGATAGCAATTTTCAATCATTAGAGAGGAACGATTTCACTAGGAGATCATGATTGGTCTAAAACAGGGAAATTTGAGGAAACAAGAGACATGGATACCTGGAGAAGGTAAAACAACTTTAAAAGTGCAATGAATATGGAAGCTTTTTAAAACTTAACCTATGGGGATAATTACTCATTATTTATAGTCTTAAGAGTCTCAACTGGGATAGCGTCATCCACCAGAGGGCAGACAGCAGAAGCAAGAACTACAATCCTGCAGCCTGTGGAACGAAAACCACATTCACAGAAACTTAGACAAAATGAAAAGGCAAAGGACTATGTACCAGATGAAGGAACAAGATAAAACCCCAGAAAAACAAATATATGAAGTGGAGATAGGCAACCTTCCAGAAAAAGAATTCAGAAGAATGATAGTGAAGATGATCCAGGACCTCAGAAAAAGAATGGAGGCAAAGATCGAGAAGATGCAAGAAATGTTTAACAAACACCTAGAAGAACTAAAGAACAAACAAATAGAGATGAATACTACAATAACTGAAATGAAAAATACACTAGAAGGAATCAATAGCAGAATAACTGAGGCAGAAGAAAGGATAAGTAACCTGGAAGACAGAATGGTGGAATTCACTGCCATGGCACAGAATAAAGAAAAAAGAATGAAAAGAAAGGAAGAAAGCCTCAGAGACTTCTGGGGCAGCATTAAACACACAAACATTCACATTTTAGGGGTCCCAGAAGGAGAAGAGAGAGAGAAAGGACCCGAGAAAATAATTGAGGAGATTATAGTGGAAAACTTCCCTAACATGGGAAAGGAAATAGCCACCCAAATCCAGGAAGTGCCAAGAGTCTCAGAGCAGGATAAACCCAAGGAGAAACAGGCTGAGACACATAGTAATCAAACTGACAAAAATTAAAGACAAAGAAAAATTATTAAAAGCAACAAGGGAAAAACGACAAATAACATACAAGGGAACTCCGATAAGGTTAACAGCTGATTTCTCAGCAGAAACTCAACAAGCCAGAAGGGAGGCGCATGATATATTTAGAGTGATGAAAAGGAAGAACCTACAACCAAGATTACTCTACCCAGCAAGGATTCAATGGAGAAATTAAAACCTTTACAGACAAGCAAAAGCTAAGAGAAAAAAACACCACCAAATCAGCTCTACAACAAATGCTAAAGGAACTTCTCTAAGTGGGAAACACAAGAGAAGAAAAGGACCTAAAAAAACAAACCCAAAACAATTAAGAAAATTATAATAGGAACATACATATTGATAATCACTTTATATGTGAATGGATTAAATGCTCCAACCAGACACATGCTCACTGAATGGATAAAAAAACAGGACCCATATATATGCTGTCTACAAGAGACCCACTTCAGACCTAGGGGCACATAAAGACTGAAAGTGAGGGGATAGAAAAAGATACTCCATGCAAATGGAAATCAAAAGAAAGCTGGAGTAGCAATACTCATTTCAGATAAAATAGACTTTAAAATAAAGAATGTTACAAGAGACAAGGAAGGACACTACATAATGATCAAGGGATCAATCCAAGAAGAAGATTTAACAATTATAAATATATACACACCCAACATAGGACCACCTCAATTCATAAGGCAACTGCTAATAGCTCTAAAAGAGGAAATCAACAGTAACACAATAATAGTGGGGGACTTTAACACCTCACTTACACCAATGGACAGATCATCCAGACAGAAAATTAACAAGGAAACACAAGCTTTAAATGACACAGTAGACCAGATAGATTTAATTGATATTTATAGGACATTCCATCTAAAAACAGCAGATTTTACTTTCTCTCAAGTGTGCACGGAACATTCTCCAGCATAGATCATATCTTGGGCCACAAATCAAGCCTCAGTAAATTTAAGAAAATTGAAATCATATCAAGCATCTTTTCTGACCACAACACTATGAGGTTAGAAATCAATTACAGGGAAAAAAAGTGAAAAAAACAAACACATGGAGGCTAAACAATACATTACTAAATAACCAAGAGATCACTGAAGAAATCAAAGAGAAAATAAAAAAATACCTAGAGACAAATGACAACAAAAACATGGTGATCCAAAACCTATGGGATACAGAAAAAGCAGTTCTAAGAGGGAAGTTTATAGCAATACAAACCTACCTCAAGAAACAAGAAAAATCTCAAATAAGCAATCTAACCTTACACCTAAAGGAACTAGAGAAAGAAGAACAAACAAAACCCAAAGTTAGTAGAAGGAAATAAATCATAAAGCTGAGAGCAGAAATAAATGAAATAGAAACAAAGAAAACAATAGCAAAGATCAATAAAACTAAAAGCTTGTTCTTTGAGAAGATAAAGAAAACTTATAAATCTTTAGCCAGACTCATCAAGAAAAAGAGGGAGAGGACTCAATAAAATTAGAAATGAAAACAGAGAAGTTACAATGGACACTGCAGAAATACAAAGCATCCTAAGAGACTACTACAAGCAACTCTATGCCAATAAAATGGGCAACCTGGAAGAAATGGACAAATGCTTAGAAAGGTATAACCTTCCAAGACTGAACCAGGAAGAAATAGAGAACATGAACAGACCAATCACAAGTAATGAAATTGAAACTGTGATTAAAAATCTTCCAAAAAACAAAAGTCCAGAACCAGATGGCTTCACAGTTGAATTCTATCAAACATTTAGAGAAGAGTTAACACCCATCCTTCTCAAACTCTTCCAAAAATTTGCAAAGGAAGGAACACTCCCAAACTCATTCTATGAGGCCACCATCACCCTGATACCAAAACCAGACAAAGATACTACAAAAAAAGAAAATTACAAGCCAATATCACTGATGAATATTGATGCAAAAATCCTGAACAAAATACTAGCAAGCAGAACCCAACAACACATTAAAAGGATCATACACCATGATCAAGTGGGATTTATCCCAGGGTTGCAAGGATTCTTCAATATACTCAAATCATCAGTGTGATACACCATATTAACAAATTGAAGAATAGAAATCATATGATCATCTCAATAAATGCAGAAAAAGCTTTTGACAAAATTCAACACCCATTTATGATAAAAACTCTCCAGAAAGTGGGCATAGAGGAAACCGAACTCAATATAATAAAGGCCATATATGACAAACCCACAGCAAACATCATTCTCAATGGTGAAAAACTGAAAGCATTTCCTCTAAAATCAGGAGCAAGACAAGGATGTCCACTCTCACCACTGTTATTCAACATAGTTTTGGAAGTCCTAGCCATGGCAATCAGAGAAGAAAAAGAAATAAAAGAATACAAATTGGAAATTAAGAAGTAAAACTGTCACTGTTTGCAAATGACATGATACTATACATAGATTATCCTAAAGATGCCACCAGAAAACTACTAGAGCTAATCAATGAATTTGGTAAAGTTGCAGGATACAAAATTAATGTACAGAAGTCTCTTGCATTACTATACACTGACAATGAAAGATCAGAAACAGAAATTAATGCAACAATAAATTTTGTTATTCATAACATATTTACGGTATTTTTACTTTAAATTAATTCACTGTGTATTACAACTGATGTGGTTCAGAAAGAATCATACAAGTCAAAGGCTGTAGGAGAAACGTTTTTTTTTTTTCAGTTCTGTCAGTATATCATTTTGACTGCAATCATGAACTGTTGAAAACTATCTCAAAAAGTCACTTAAGTATCTCAAAACCTGGGGCCCATGAAAACTTAAGTCCTTAGTAAAATGGTATTACAGATTTCACCTCCTGTTTTTATAGTCTATCTATTGGATTCAGTTTCTTACACCACAGGTAAAATTTATTTTTTTAAAGAAATAAAATTATCTATATTTTAGGTCCATGGAATAAAATTTTAAAAGTCTAGATAAATTTGTTAAAATTTTATAAGTAATGTTAAAATGCTTTGCAAATGGACGTGGCATAACAATTGTAATGAATGGAACAGTGTGATCACTGAGAAACCAATAAAATGACAACATAATTGAAACATAGCAGGCTATACCAACTATTGACTACTATTGACCTATATCAAATTTAAAATGTCCTCTCATTGACAAGAGTCAGTATGATGAACCCCAGTTTTTGGTATTTTCCTGATAGATATGAGTTGCTTTGGGAGTTAAAATCACCATTCTATGTCTACTAGAATTTATATCTGATTTCTTATATCTAATATTCCTTGTGGAATATTATTTTTCCAAGAACTTGTTCATTATCTATTCTTGCATTCAGTGAATAAATATGAAATGATAAAGAGAAAGGAAGGCAATTAAAATTTATTTTAATTCCTGCCAGTGTTGATTTTCTTTTAAAAATAGAATTTATTAACTGAAATAAATTAGTTTAAAGCAGTATTTTGAATAAGATTTTTAAATGCTATAGAGAGAATTTTATTTTAAAAATTTTACTATCATTTAAAGAGTATTTACCTTCACTAATCCCAAATCCTGGATTTTTTTTTTTTTAAACAGTAAAATACAATGTCTTATGCAACAGCAATTTACAACCCTGCTTTCACTTAGAATCACGTGGAGAGCTCCATGGCCCATTCTCCACATATTGATTCAATTGTTTTTGAGGGCATTGATACATAATTTTTTAAGTTCCACTGGTCAAGGGAATGCTGGCTAAAGCTAGGAAGATATTATGTTGGGAATCTTCATTACATTATTACACAATAAGAACTTTCTATTCAAAATATAGACCAGCAGTATAAACCTCTCCTGGGAGTTGGTTAAAAATGCAAAATCTTGGGCCCTATCCCAGATCTACTGGATTAGAATAGGCATTTTTAACAAGATTCCCAAATAATTTAAAAGAACTTTCAAGTATTGTTCTGGAATCTGCCCCTCCTTTGGAAGACACCATTCTCCTTAGTTCCTGGAGATAATGACTCTGAGAATCATGTGAAACTAAGGTAAAAAAAAAAAGTATACCAATTTATTAATTTATTTTATTTAAATATGATATACAGTTATTCTCAGGATAGTAATATCTAGCTAGTCTCTCAAAGTAGTTAAGTTACGTAAATAATAGAATTGTTATCAGTTGAAAGATTGTTTGGTTATTGTGGAATTAGAACCAGGAAAGTTATCAACTAAGATACATTTTTCACTATGAGAATACTGTTGCCCCTTGGGAAATATTTGAAACCTCTTAGCTAAAACACCATGGTCTCAATCTCCATGACAGAGAACTAGGAAGGATATACTGGGAAGGCTCCTTGTAGGGACAGAATTTTCAAAGTCTCTCTACAGTTTTGCTCTATAATAGCTATTTATTTACTTGCTTTGCATGACTCATCCCACACCTTCATACTTCTGAAGGGGAGCAGAACATGCCATCCCAGAATATGCCTCTTTGGCATAAGGATTATTTTGAGCTGATTATTTTAAGAAACAGCATAAACAGGAGACACAGCATAAATGGGAGAAGCTTTAAAAACCGAGTAGAAGTTACCCTTTTGCAAGGGGCATTTACATTTATAAAGAAAACCTCTATTTGTGTCTCCCTCTCTTTACCAGGAAGGGAAGAATAACTCTAAATCATAAGAAACTTTTATCACTGGAGAAGGCACTGACTTAAATCTACATAACAAACCTTACCCTTGTTTACAGTTCTTTTCCTGGTAACTTCCCATAACTGACTTTCCCCCAACATCTTTCTTCTGTTTTTAGTTGAAATGGTATTTAAGGTGGTGACTTGAGCCATCTAGGGAGTTACTTATTTTCCCTGCTAATCTCCATGTATAGGTGAGGTATACAAGTAAATAAACTATTTGTTTTTCTCTTGTTAATCTGTCTTTTATTGGAAGACATCTCAGCCAAGAGCTCAGGAAGATAAAAGGAAATTATTTTTCCTCCCTTCCACTTCTTTCTTTAGAGTTGTTAAAACATTTAAGCCTATTACTATTTTTTGTATTAATTTTGCTGACTTAATGCTATTTTCGTCCCTCTCAAAGAAACTAAGCAAAGGTACTCTGTGGGGGCTTACTTCTATAAGGGATAATTTTATTTCTCTCAGTTTCTAATTGTTGCAGAAGCTTTGCATAAATGTCTGGGTACTAGCTAAATATTGTACAAAATTGACATATATAGGGGAGGAAAAATAATTTCCCTCTACCCTTCTCAGTTCTTGCCTGAGATTCTCTTACAATAAGAGACAGATTAACAAGAGAAAAATGAACAGAAGTTTGTTGACATGTACACCTCATGTATACATGGGAGATATTCTGGGGAAAATGAGTAACTCTGTGAGGTGGTTTAGAAATCAGGCTTAAATACCATCTTAATAGTGATGCTGAAAACTTGGCCTCTGTGCACCCATGCTGAATCCAATCTCAGAGGCAGAGTTTTGGGTGAAGTAGAAAAGAATATCTTCATTGCTTTGTCAGGCAAAGGGGGATGCAGCAGACCATTGCCCCTCAAAACTGTGTGTCTCAACCTGGAAGGATTTCATGAGGAGTTTTATAGCAATGGTTCAAGGGCAGGGTTGCTGATAAGGATTAGAGTGTGTGCAGGGGTCTCAGGTGGTCTGTTCAGTTTCTGTGGTTACTTTAATCTGGCCTTAGGTGGTCTTTTGAAGAACTTCTCTGGTTCCTTTAATCTGGAATGAAGAATGCTGACATCTTCCATTTGTTGGGGATTTTAGTACTGTAAAGAGCTGAAAGATATTGTTATGTGTATCCTTTGAGGCAGAACCAGGAGCCTGCCCCAAGGCTGCACTACTGTTTCTTGCTTGCTCCTCCCTTGTCTCTCCATCCTCTCCCTTCCCTGATTAGCAACTGTTCGAATCTGCCCTTTGGGACTCAGGGAAGTTCATAGAGGTGGAGTCAGTTTCCCACAAACAAGAAATGGGGAGCAAAAAAGCTTCTGTGCCCAGGAGCCCCACAGAGTTCTGCACACTTTCAACAGGGAAAGGGAAGAGGGGATATAGGCATTTTAAGAGGGAGTACATTATTGTTAGGAAAGACAAATGGGGCTTTAGAAGAATAGATGGGAAGTATAGTTTGTGATATAGTCTCTCTGGCTGTGGTGTCAACTTCTAGTCTCCTTTCCTGTGGCAAATGGCAATCTTCCCTGGTTGATGAAACTTCCAGGGAGGGGATCTAGAACAATTGATTTCTTTTTTGGAGGATCTGCCTTTAGGAAGATAAGGGGAGTTCAGAGAAAGCTTCTCTCTGCATTTGCTGTTTTTTCCAGTGCGTATATCTCAAAATAATCAATATGCCAAGTGGCATACTTTGGGGTGGTGTATTCTGCTACCCTTCACATATGTTCTGGTAACCACTTAAGTAATGTCTGATTTCATTTTGGACTTTCTAGTACCAATTTTTCTTTTTTTTTGAGGTACGCGGGCCTCTCACTGTTGTGGCCTCTCCCGTTGCGGAGCACAGGCTCCGGACGCGCAGGCTCAGCGGCATGGCTCATGGGCCCAGCCGCTCCGCGGCATGTGGGATCTTCCCGGACCGGGGCACAAACCCGTGTCTCCTGCATCAGCAGGCGGACTCTCAACCACTGCGCCACCAGGGAAGCCCTCTAGTACCAATATTTAAACGATGCTCCAAATAAGCATAAATGAAATTCTTTACTACTCATCTCAAGAGTTTAGAGAAAACAACAGGTTCCTAGAGCACTGGACCACACTAGAATCATCTGGAAATCTTTCAAAAGTAGAGCCAATTGCATCAGAATTTCTGTGCTAAGGCCTGGGTATTAATATTTTTTTAATACCTACCAGGATACTCCATGGTCTGGCAAAATGAAAAACAATTCCAAGAACACAGCAAGAATTAACCTCTAAAATGAACAGACAACTCAGTAGGTCATTCCCTTAGTCTAGCATTACTGTAGTTATTAAAATCTCCTTTGGAAATTTTCTAGTCAGATCGTGGTCTACAAAAGAAAACTGGACACCTTGATTTATTTTTTTAAGAAGTTATAACTAACTTTGTTCAAAAGCATTTCAAGAGGATATTTAAAAATTAAATTTAAAAATAATCCAACTCATCTAACTAGCAAAAGTATTTATCTTATACCGTTTCTTTCAAGTTTTTAGTTGTGTGGAATTGAAAGCAGAATCTATACTTGTGAAGATATATTTTAAATATTTAATTCCTCTTTCTTAATTCTTAATAATCATCATTATTATTAAATGTTTTATTAAATGAATATACTGTTTTATTAAATATATAGTACCTAAAATGATATGATTTAATCAGTTCTGTATTTTCCTAATTTCAAATTGTTTGGAGCTATTCCCAGATATCAAATCAAAGAGCCAATATTTGACACTTGATGATATATAATAAATTTTATATTTTACCTAAAGTTATTAAAATAGTTTATTATATAAAATTTTAAATAATTCTTTTCAAAATTTTCATCTGTACATAGTGATGTTAGTATATTCTTTGCTCCAGTCTGGGACATTATGAGACATTCTGATATGTATATTACCAAACAGTGACCAAAAGCTAAAAAAAAAATCTCTGGGAATATATATATATATATATATATATATATATATATATAT
>NW_006783631.1:854759-856493 GCF_000442215.2 Lipotes vexillifer
TTTTGTCAGGGGTATGGTGGCTATATTGCATCAATGATATTAAAATCAGATGAAAACTTTTTTAAATGTGGATCAGTGATTGCACCCATTATAGACTTGAAGCTGTATGGTGAGTACTTCCTACAGACTGACCTAATAAAATGTATTGATTCGTAGACAAGAAAGTCCCCATGTAGAGAAGCTCATTTGAATTCATTTATCATGTGTTATGAGAGATGTTTTTCAGCTCTTTATCGCCTCTCTGATTCAATCAATTTTAGTGGAGCATGACAATTAAATGTGAAATGTAGAAACTAAATGAAATATGCTAGTCAAATGATTTTTAATTTACACTCAAATTTCTGTTTTCTTGGGTCACAGCCTCAGCTTTCTCTGAAAGATACCTTGGTATGCCATCTAAAGAAGAAAGCACATACCAGGTAACTAATTTAAAACCAGTGAAGAAAGGAGAGTATTTTTGTTCTAAAAACCCAGTCAAAATGCAAATATAGGTAAATCTTTATATACAGATTTTTGCGTTTTTGTTTTTATAGGCTTCCAGTGTGCTACATAATATTCATGGCTTAAAAGAAGAAAATATATTAATAATTCATGGGACTGCTGACAGTAAGTATTATACTTGCTGCTACTGATTGATGTGGTCTGACCTTGAACAAAGGGGTACATCCAAGGACTTGCTTACAGGAGGCCCTGTAACCCTTCTGGGGAGGAGAGCAGAGGAGTTGGGCACAAAGAATCTAATACCTGCACTGCCCAGTAAAACTCTCTGGGATGATGGAAATGTCATCTCTGTGCTGTTGAACACAGTAGCCACTGGCCACATGTGGCTCTCAAGCACTTGACATGTTTAGTATGACTGAGGAACTGAATTTTTAAATTTTATTTAATTGTAATTAATTTAAATGTAAATAACCACATGTGGTTAGTCACTACTAGGAAGTGTTATTCAGCATACCTCAAATGGAAACTAACCTGGAAAACAGCAGCATAGCAAAGAGGTGCCAGCACTGAGATGATATTCTGATGAGGTTTACCACTTAAAACAAAAACCAAAAAAGCACTTTCATATCACCTCTCATTTTTTATTATTTTAAACATTGGAGATGAATGTGATTGATAATGCTAGTAATAAATAATATTTTATATTCACATGAAGTGTTTGGTACTCAAAGAATTTTTAAAATTATTTTATGTGAAATCTTACAGCAGAGGGCTGAGTATTTATAGCCCCACTCACAGATGAGAAAAATCAATTTCAAGGAAGAAACTGATTTATCCAAGGCTACCTGGCAAGTGAGCAAAGAGAAGCAAAGCCTTGAAGCAATATTTCCTAAATCTTAAACTTCTTTTTGTCAGTCCACTCTGCCCTGCCTCAGTATTTTTATCCCATTTTACATAGAATGCCACTAAAAAGGACTTATATCAAAAATAATACCAGCTGTCACTCAAACTTAACTTAGAGGCATGTCAGGTCACAGTGAAATTATAGCTTAGATCAATACTGATATATACCATACATATATATATACACACACATACATATAGTATATATTTGAATAAATAGGTAAATGAGGGAGAAGAAACAAATCTCCCTTAGGTAGATTTCCAAACCATTTATGTAGGTGCCTCAACTCAAGGAGGCAAAGTTTAATTCTCCTCCCTTCCCCCTTCACAGTGTGTTGCACTTAGTGATTTGCTTCAAAAGAGTACAGTATGGAATGGGGGGGGGGGAAA
>NW_006783631.1:856503-859943 GCF_000442215.2 Lipotes vexillifer
CTTTCATGGCAGAGAAACTTGACAAACTTCACCTCAGCCGGGTGATCAAGGTCAGCATTACCAGTGACAATTCATGTAGATAGTATGTAACCTTGATGTGGCTTCAGTGAGAACGGCATTCTATCTCTATATGGTCTTGTCCGAAATACGCATAACCCCAGACAAACCCAAATGAGGAACATCTTACCAAATTCCTGACCAGTACTCCTCAGAACTGCCAAAGTCATCAAAAGCAAAGAAACTTTGAGAAATCATCATAGACCAGAAGGGGTTAAGTAAACACTACATCTAAATGTTTCTAAATGTACCATAATAATGTAAGATGTTAACAGGTAGGGAAAACTGGGTAAGGGATATACAGGAACTCTCTGTACTATCTTTGCAACTTTTCTGAAAATCTAAAACTATTATAATTTTTTAAAAAAAGACTTAGATGATACCATACCTGTTGTAGATGAAACATGATGTAAGAGAACATAAACATTTTGAAGAACATTAGAATTTTGTTCTAAGGTATTAAGAACTTACATATACATTGTTAGTAATAACAAAGAGTGATTATTAAGTAATGACTGTATGTTAGGAAATGTGGTAAAAGCTTTTAATATCATAGTATCTGTTTTTCATGAAAATACTGTGCAGTAGGTATTACTTCTCTTGTTATTTGACAAATTGGGAAAATAAATATTATGGAATTTATATAACTTGCCGAAAATCACACAGCTATTGATTTGCTAGAAAGGTGATTTGAAATAGGCATTGAGGCTTCTATTCACTTGGCTCTAAAGCTTCAATTATGGGAATAAATTATATTCAAGATTAAATTATTTTACATCTAGCCATCACACTTTAATATATTAACGTTATTCAGTTGTTTCTGTTAATATGTTGTAATTATTAAGGTAAATTATGTTGTTCCCTGACTCATCCAGTCATGGGCCTGGGACTTCACCTACCTGATAAAATGTAAGCAGACCTTCAGCACTCATCACTTCAAAGAAAATACACCTGTGTGTTTGCACACACACATACACACACACAAATGTACTCACACACACCACACACACAAATGTACTCACATACACCACACACACATTCCACATGGGACTGGTAGGTTATAGTACTCAGGCAATAATACTATAATACCACCATTATTATTATCTTCCAAAATTATCAGCAAATCGGATAACTCAACCAATTAGACTTTTAATGCCCCCATTTAGTTTTAGGAAGGGGACAAATGGCAAATGTCAACAGGCTTTACACTAGAAACTAAACAGAAAAAAAAAAAAACTGAAAAATCCATTTATGCATTTATCTTTTCAGCTGTATCCATGCAGCTGAATGATGGAGTCCTTTTCAATTTGTTTTCTGCAATAAACAAATGAGGTATATAAAGGATCATTTTATCTCAGTCATTGCCCTATTTATTAACATTTCTAGTAGCTTACATTTACAGAGCAATTTGCACAGTTATTTAGAAATGGCATGGTAATTTTCCCATTAAGTACAATAAGAGAATGTTAGAAAAAATTATAGGTAGACTTTTTTTTTTTTTAATAAATTTTATTTATTTATTTATTTTTGGCTGCGTTGGGTCTTCGTTGCTGCGCGCGGGCTTTCTCTAGTTGCAGCGAGCAGGAGCCACTCTTCGTTGTGGTGCACGGGCTTCTCATTGCGGTGGCTTCCCCTGTTGCGGAGCACGGGCTCTAGGCGTGCGGGCTTCAGTAGTTGTGGCACACGGGCTCAGTAGTTGTGGCTCACGGGCTCTAGAGCGCAGGCTCAGCAGTTGTGGCATGCGGGCTTAGTTGCTCCGCGGCACGTGGGATCTTCCCGGGCCAGGGCTCGAACCCACGTCCCCTTCATTGGCAGGCGGATTCTTAACCACTGCGCCACCAGGGAAGCCCTATAGGTAGACTTTTAAAAGATATAAACGATTATGTGGAATCTTTTATTGTCTGCTCTGTAGCAGGATTAATCAGTACCATAGCATTAGAACAATGAAGAAGCTTAAACTATTGATAAGGCTTCCCTAGTTTTACAAAGACAGTCAAAAAATGTGAGCTTAAGTTATTTACAGAAATTTGAAGATACACAGTATAGGAATGTATTGCCAAGGCAGCATATGAGCTAAGTGCTACACAAAAGAAAATTTAAATGATTTGTCCAAGTCTTCATAGCTGGTTAGGAACAATGTTGCTACCCACACCCAGGCTGCTGTGCTACTGATTTCAGAGTTTTGGAACTGAGGTTCAGGGAGAAGGAAGCTAGAAGGAAAGAGGAGAAACCAGTATGGTCCACATTAAATATTTAGCCCTTGAGTAATGATATGTGTATGCTATTTTCTCAACATGAGGTATTCTTTTCTAATTTAATATAAGGCAGAATGCCAGTGTCTGAGAGTGGCCCTAGTAATCCTCAGAAAGGAATAGAAGGCTGGTTTGCTATTACTATCCAGACAGGCGTTCACTGTGTTAAAATTGTTATAATGGGGGCTTCCCTGGTGGCGCAGTGGTTGGGAGTCCGCCTGCCGATGTAGGGGACACGGGTTCGTGCCCTGGTCCGGGAGGATCCCACATGCCGCGGAGCGGCTGGACCCATGAGCCATGGCTGCTGGACCTGCGCGTCCGGAGCCTGTGCTCCACAACGGGAGAGGCCACAACAGTGAGAGGCCCGCGTACCGGAAAAAAAAAAAAAATTGTTATAATGGTATAAAATACGTGAATAATTACAAATAATAAATGATATGCAATATAATAAATCTAATCACTGTTCTGTAAAGTAGAGGCTTAGTAGTAACTGATGTTTTAATTTAATATTTTACAATGTGAAGCTCAAAGTTTTATTGCCATTGTATCTACTGGCTTTCCAGGTAAAGCTAGGTTTCAGTCTTTTAAATGTGCAGTGGATGTAAAGTAAAAATCCATAAATGGATTTTCCAGTTATTATTTGTTTTTCTGTTTAGTTTCTAGTGCAAAGCCTGTTGACATTTGCCATTTGTCCCCTTCCCAAAACTGAACGGGAGCATTAAAAGTCTAATTGATTAGGTTATCCGATTTGCTGATAATTTTGGAAGATAAATATGTAATCTCTTTGAAAAAATGATATAAAAGTGTTCTGATCCCGAAAAATGTATTTCCTTCAAATATTGTAATTTAATTTCTTGCAGCAAAAGTTCATTTCCAGCATTCAGCAGAATTAATCAAACACCTAATAAAAGCTGGAGTGAATTATACTATGCAGGTAAGCTACTTTTTCAGAAAAATATGTCTTTCTACCTTGGTTTTTTAGTTGTAAAATACAGAACACAGCTTCTATATGACTCCATCTCCTACCGTTTCATTTTTACTGTTTTTTTCAGCTACCAAATTGCGTTCTTATTTCCTAATTACAGTGAGAACATGGATCACATTATGTTTTATATGTGAATTGCATACACT
>NW_006783631.1:859953-870158 GCF_000442215.2 Lipotes vexillifer
CACTCTTTCAAAAATGTTTTTTCTTCTCTAACTTTTTTATTCATATCACTGATAATGAATTATTTTAAAATAATAATTTTTATTTTCCTTCTAGTTCCTTTGTCTTTTTGTCCGTTTCCATCACTCATCATAAAAAGTGGGGGAAAATAGTTTTGAGTAAATAACATGAGAGAAAAAGGAGAGGGCAAAACATCCTTACATCATTTACATCTCTACATTCAACCATATTTAGTAAATATTTATCAAGGACTTACTTTACAGGGGTCTCTATGCTAAATGGGTCAACAGGACATAACTTTACACATCAAGGAACTTTCAATCTGAAGCAGGAGTCATGGAACGGAAAAAAATTGTTTTAATTCCTCAGCATTTGGAAGAACTAAAAGTCGTTCATTATACTTAAAACACAGGAACCAGGGTTAGAATGATGAAAGATGAAGATGTAGAGATAAACAGATGGAGAGTCATGGCACTGGCAGTGTAAAGGATTGTGAGACTTTACTCAGAGGGAAATGAGGCACCATCTAAAAACTTTACACTCAGGAATTGACATGACAGTATTTTCATTTATATTTTAGAAAACTCACTAATGTCGTTTATATTGGAAGGACATTGTCAAAGTAAAAATTGCATTACACAAGATTAAACAGACAAGGAAAACTTTATCCAAGACTACTGCAATAGGGGAGAAAGAGTAAATTCAACTTTGTTAAAACAAGGGGCTGGAGCATTTTTAAGAGCCCCAATGGAGGGACTCATTGCCTTCCATGTTTGGTAATCAGCCTTAAGAAACATTTCTTTTATCTTTATGACAGTAAGTAGCTTTACAACTTGGAGACTGGGAGATAGGGGGGTGCTGTCTCTCTTTCAATGTTTACATTTCAAAGAGATGGTTTCCAAGTCCTTGAGAAAGAAATTTCCTGGGTTGTAAAACTGGCAAGGGTCTGAAAGAAGATTTACATACATTTCAAAGGGGCAGAGAAAGAACTTACAAAACTATCTAAAATTTAGTTAAGGTGATGTCAATGCCACCTTGTTCAACGTGAATGTAGAAAGCTCTAACTTTTTGGACAACAAATCCCAATATAAATGCATAAAATTGTGTTTTGTCTCAAATGTTGATTTTGATATGATTATAATAAAAAAGGAAAGTTTAGCATGAACAACTCAGAGTTGAATTACATGAGATTTTGGTCAGATATTATTTTCCCAAGTTCCGTTGCCATGGGGCTAAAGTAATGAGTTCTGAGGAAGAAGACTTGCTTTGATAACTTTAAATCTCCTTTCCCTTCAATATCTTAGGTCTACCCAGATGAAGGCCATGACCTATCTGAGAAGAGCAAATATCATCTCTACAGCACAATCCTCAGATTCTTCAGTGATTGTTTAAAGGAAGAAATACCCATATTACCACAGGAACCAGAAGAAGATGAATAAAGGACCCTATTTATATAGAACTGAAGGGGATATTGAGGCTCAATGAAACCTAACCAAGAGACTGTAATATTGTAGATGCTCCAGAATTTCAAGGGCAGCTTAAGGAGATGATGCTGGAACAGCACACTCAGAGACAATGAACTAGAATTTGAATACAGAAGTCCATGTCTACTGTGTTACCAAGGGTGCAGAACCTGTTTCTTTGTGTAAGAAAGGTCAAAGGGTTGGTTTCCTGGGAGAAATTAGTTTTGCATTAAAGTAGGAGTAGTGCATGTTTTCTTCTGTTATCCCCCTATTGGTTCTGTAATTAGTTGCTCTCATTTTAATTTCAGTGGCCACCGTCATCTTTGCATATAATGCACAACTTATCAGTACTACAGTCCCTGATCTTTGATGTCTGAGCTGCAATCTAACACTTTACTGTACCTTTAAAATAAGTGCAATTCCTTCATTGTCTATTATTATGCTTAAGATTCAGTTAATAAAAACCAGAGTATTTTATGTAATTTCTGTTTATAAAAAGACATTTTTAAATGGGTCACAGGTCATGTAGAAATATGGGTTTCAGCACCTTCCAAAGTTCAACCAGTTATCAGTAGATACGATATCTTTAAATCAATACATGAGGTATGTCTCACAATATGTATACACACGTGTGCATATGAAGTCAATAAATCTATCTTTACATGTATTCATGCTACAAAGGATAAACTTTTGATGAATTAGAAGAAACACTCTTTTACAGTCTGTAACGGATGCTTTGTTTAATGAGCCAAATATGATGAAACTTCTTTTTCCAATTCAAATTCTAGCTATTGCTTTCCTATAAATGTTTGGGTTGTGTTTGGTATTGTTTTTAGTGGTTAATAGTTTTCTAGTTGCAATTTAATTTTTTGAATATGATACCTTGTCACATGTAAATTAGGTACTTAAATATTAAATTATAGTTTCTGATAAAGAAATTTTGTTAACACTGCAATGCCACTGAGTGCTATTTTGCTCTTTTGGTGGAGAAAGCTTTTTTAAAACACTGAGTCCTTTTACTTCTCTCAATGAAGAATCAATTCTCATTTTCATGGTAAAAGCAAAGAGCTGGATTATTTCATTTGCTAGTTCCTATTTAGTATTCCGTGCCTGTCCAATTCATCTGTTACTATTTAATTTAAATCCTTCTGGTGAGATTTAGAAATGAAATACTTTTTATTCATTGGCCAAAAAGTTCATGAACAGCAGTGTGTACTCTTTAAGGCACAAAATGCCTTAATTTCTGTGCTGTGTTGACTTGCAGTAGTGAGTAACTGAGAGTGTGAAATAAACTTGACTGTATGAAGTCAATTTAGGTCACGAGAATATTAACTTTGGTGACTAAAGTCAAAGAGTATCTTCTCACTTCACTTGAGCTATCTTCCAGAAGAGATGTGCAAAAGTCAAGCTCAGAAGTTCAGTTAAAGCTAGGCAGTGGATTGTGTTTTTGTGGTTTTAAAAATTCCTTAGGACAGGCTGGATTATCATGACATCAGAACACCAGGAGGAAACTTTAAAATGTCATGGAATTGCTCAGTAACCCTCTTGTTTTGTGAAAGCATCAACCCCAAATCAGGGTTTTTGGAAACACATAAATCGTTTTTTGGGTATTCTGCTTTTCTTCCGGGTTCTTTGGAATTGCACCTTCACTGCTCTGTTGGATTCAATTTAAAATGGGAAAAGCTCTTTTCTGAAAGACCCATTTCAAATCTTTTTCAAGATAGTAAACACGTTTTTTTTAAAAAATAAGTGTCATGTTTAAAAGGAAATTTTTGCCTATTTTATTAAGATGGAAATTTCTTTTTAGGCTGAAGTCCAATTGAAGCTTTTTAATCAATATTTTAAATTTCAACAACTAAAGTTTTTTATGATGCAAATAATTATTATGTTGACTGAAAGATGTGGTTTTATTGATTGTCTATTTGAGTAACATTTAAAAAGTATCTACCTTTTACTGTTCATCATTCTCTTGTTTTATTATTATTATCAATGTTTATTTTTCAAGTAATTTAATACAGCTTCTAATGTGAAAGACATTTGTCTGGAGCCCACTTTCACCTTTAAGGCTAAATAGATATTAAATGAAAACTACTGATTAGTAGGAAGGTGGAAATTTTTTCTCTCTGTGATTATCTGAGTTTTAATAATCGAGCTATTTTGGATAAGGGGGATGCTCACCAAAACACACACACACCAATTATTAAAGGAATCATGTAGCTGGATTTTGTCCTTAATACATTTGCCTTTGGTCATAACCTCACAATTTCATATGTGCTTATACATTCTAAGAGTTTCCTAGAAATTTGCAAGTGTTATTTCCAGGAGGAAGCTTTCCAAGTGTTATTTTCCCCTTAAAGTTAAAAAAAAAAGACTCAACATAAACTAAAAATTCCATAATAAAAAAAGGTAAGCAGTATTAAATCATCCACAGAGGTAACCACATAATATTTTGAAACTATTTTAAAAGGGGAAAGCAGTTTTTCACTTTAATTACCTCCACTGCGGTCTCTAAGTCAACATTTGAGACTAAGGAGACTGTGTATTGTTTGAGTTTCCTGACAGAACTTAGAGCGGAGGACTCACTTCAAAACATGAATCTCAGCTCACCTGGAAAATGTGTCTTTTTTTTTTTTTTTTTTTTTTGGGGTAAGCGGCCATGGCTCACGGGCCCAGCCGCTCCGCGGCATGTGGGATCTTCCCGGACCGGGGCACGAACCCGCGTCCCCTGCATCAGCAGGCGGACTCTGAACCACTGCACCACAAGGGAAGCCCAATGTGTCCTTTTTGATTGGATATTTAGCATAGAAATCACCATTGAGGGTCTTGTAGATACCAGCTGTAGATCTGCTAGAACAAGGTGAGAAACTTTGGTCTTTACTATGAAGAGAATTACTTAAGCCATTGCCCTCAAAGGGTGTGCTTTGAAACAGAGGTACCTGGGACTGAATTACTTCCAAATCTCAAGGGTCACTGAGGACACATGGCTGCTATAAAGAATCATGTGTGAAATACCATTTGTGCCCTTCCTCACATGGTTTGATCACCTGCACATCCTACAGCAACCAGCATTGCGTAAATAAACTGTGACACCTCAGCTGGGCTCTCTCCCACTTTCTCTTCTGGGAATTCTCTGCTGCTAATGTCTCTCTACTAGAACCAACAGTCTCACCACTTATATACTACAGACCCATATGACAATGTTAATGCCCCCATTGCAACCCAATTAATGGAAAACAGGAGTAAGTGACTATATGTTCCCCTTTTTCTCCCCTCATTCTATTATACGTGGTTCTTAGAAGGCCCCATGAAACTCAGCTGTCACATCTGCGTGTCCTTCTGTGTCCCTCTTCCCCGTTTCAGGCTTCTCAGTCCAATTTCCTAGAATCACTTCCCAAAATAAGTTACCCATGCACCAACTGTCAATCAGGTTTTACTTTCTGAGGAAACCCTTTCTTCCCACAAGAGCTTATCATTGTGAGTATTATAGGATGAAGAAATAAAATGAGAATAAAGAAGTGGTTTCCTTTCAGGTTTGAAGCTGTTTCTACCAAAAAGTTACTGGATCTTTACTAAGTGCCAAGCATGTAGTAAGTGCTTTATATTGATTATCAAATTGAATCTTTTCAACATCCCCTGAAATAGCTGTTATGATTCCCATTTTACAGATAAATAAATTGAGTCTCAGATAAGTATGTAACTTGTTATATTTACATAATTAATGAGTAAATAGCCCAAAACCCAGCTCCAGCCAACTTAGGAACCCATTCCGCTCTACAGTACTCCTGAAATGAGGAAGGTTTTAACCCACATTCACCTCAACTGAGAATGGATTCTGAATTTTTAAGCATATAGTTACAGATATTTTTGAGAATAACTTGATAGCAAAAATACTAAAAGGTAAATGATAGTCCAGTGTACAACTGTTGCCATGTTTGAAGTCACATGGATTCCCTAATGTCAAGAGGATGTATGTAATATTAAAACATGCTTTCTTTTTCTGTTGGAGATATGTAAGGTTATTCCTATCCATGGAAACCCTTGCTTAGAAGATCATAACTATATGCCTGAGAAGTTGTAAGTAAATTCCCTTGCTCTGGCATTAGGCCTAGAACATTCCAAAATCACTCCAGGAGGTATTCAAATCATTATGTTGATCAAAGCACCCAGGCTTTTAAACATGAAAACATGAAGACCTCATCTGGTCATCAAACACCACAAATCTAGAAAGCACTTTGCAACATTTAGAGTCATAGCTGGTGTCCACCATCCTATTTGCAATCTGACTGAAGAAAAATGCATTATTTTCCACCTTCTTATCACCACAGGCAAAAGATTTTGCTTACCACTGATAGATCTGCTATTTTCATTTCATTTGACAATATTCCAGCAATTCTGGGGGAGAGAGTTTGTGAATTTAAAAATTTTCTCTTTCATCAGAGACAGTGCAGACAGGTTTTTAAAGAAGAAACAAGTCATATAAAAGTACAATTTTGCTTACTTTTTATATTTTTAAAAATTCCAATTAAGTTTAACGTAGCCTGATACAGAAGTCACAGGATTTTGATACAGCAGCTTGGTTACAAGGAAAGTCTCTGTGCTTGATTGCCACAATCTGTATATTTCTACCAGACTTAGCACCAATTTAACTAAGCAATCTTTGGCATGAGTGAAGTTTGACAATACAGAATTCCATACCACCAATAACATCATAGAAAACTCACATCTGTTCAAGACCTAGGCTTTTCATTACATAATCTCAACTAATCTTCAAACCAACCATGTGAGACAGATGGCACTGTTCTCTGAAGAAACCAAGATTCACAGAGGTTACATAATTTTCCAATAGGGTCACACAGTGTGTAAATGACAGAACCAGGATTTAAATACAGACCATGATGACCTCAAAGCTCTCACAATCCATAATCCTGTCTATGCATTTTTTAGCTGGTGAATCCCTAAGTTTTGTCATGCATATCTTTAGATTGGATTCAACTTCCAAGTCCCTCTCTATTCAGTGTTGCCATTTAGTATACACGTGGCTTCAAGTAACTGAATACAAGCTTAAAAGTTGCCTAAATACTGGTGACTCGATATATAAGCAGCTTGGACATCACGTGAGTGTCTGTTAGAAATACAGACTCTCAGGCACCACCCCGGGCCTTCCTGAATCAGAATCCAAATGTTAACAATATCCCCAAGTGAATTGCCTTAAATGACAAGAAACCTTACTGACCACATCGCAAGAGAGCTAAAGTTGGGTGCTTCTAAGGGCCATTTAACAGATCAAGAAGGAAATCAAATTCCAGTCTCCCCCCTCCCTTTCCCTTCTCCAGCTTCAGTGTGCTGCTTGTCTGCTCTATTGGTTGCAGCTGCCTTAGACAATACATTCTTTCACAGCAGTGTCCAAGGATAGATAGGCAAAGAGTGACTATTGTTTTTAATAAGGAAGGATAATTCCCTCAAGTCCCATTGTTCAGCCTTTGGTTGCAAGTCCCCATCTTAGATATAAGAGAGGCTGGGAAGTTCTATATCTGAGATTGCAGTCTCTTTCATGAAGGCGCAACAAGTAAGAACGGTAGGAGAACAGATGAAAGTTATGTGCCCAATGTACGGCCCAGAAGAGTTAAGAACACCCTACTAATGACAACAGGATCCTTAGTCCTAGCATTTCAGCTAGAGGCATAGCTGAGGCATTGAACAGTGAGGCTGGGTGTTTACACAGACCCTTCTTTTGAAGGTGTCTCAGAAAGACCCTGAACATCTGCTCCCCTTCTAAGAGTTAGTACACCTTCCCTAGCCAACATTTTCTCTTTTCTGCTCATCAGCGACATGTTGCCTCCTGCAGGCAGGCAGTTTTGAAATTTGATTGCTGTGCTAACAAACCCATTTTTCAGGCTTTATTTATTCTAACAGGATTTATGAGGGCTTGATTATCTCCTTATGGCTGGAATTGCTTGTCACACCATTGATTCTCCTGATTGCTGGATTACATAAGGCATATTCCAATGGGAAAATAGAAGTCCTGACTAGGAAACACAGGTAACGAACAGGGTCTCCCCATTCATAGATGCTTTTTTTTCTTTTAGACTAAAAAAGAATTTTTAGAAAATTTTTTGTACCATTTTAAAGTTACTTTTTATTTACAGTTATTACAATATATTGGCTACATTCCCTGTATTGTACAATATGTCCTTGAGCCTGTGTTACACCCAACAGATTGTGCCCCCCACTCTCCCACCCCCATATTGCCCCTCCCCCTTCCTTGGTAATGACTAGTTTGTTTTCTATATTTGTGAGTCTGCTTCTTTTTTGTTATATTCACTAGTTTGTTATATTTTTTATATTCCCTATATAAGTGATATCATATAGTATTTGTCTTTCTCTGTCTGATATGTGCACTTTTAATGGTTGTCATTCTTATTACTCTCCACCTCTCTATTCCTTTAGCACAGCAAGTGTGACTTTTAAAAATCTGTATGGTGTAATTTGGGAAGAGCAAAATTATTTTGCCCAGATACATGGAAAATTCCAACTTCAAAGTTGGCTTCAAATCACAAAATATCTCAAAGATTTTGTGCCTACTATGTTTCAGATACTGTGCTGTTTGATACAGCATTAGGATCCTATTTTACCATTTAATCTAATGAACATGCCTAATGTGTAAATGGATATCTTAGTTCAAATGTTTTATAGCTAACTGAGTCATCATTTACTAAAAACATCAGCATATTCAGTCACGATTTGATTTTCTCTGAGTCTTTTGCAATGTTCCCCATATTGTATATGGTATTCCCTTGGACCCATCCCCTTTGAACAAATGTCCCATAATGAATCTACTTGTTTTATCCACGTCAAAAGAGCTCCATAGCCCACTGTCATACTGAAGAACAGTTGTTCTGTGTACAGTTTCCTGTCCCACTCTCAATTTTAGGGAAATTTGTAGTAAAGCCCTGCGATTTTCTGACAATTATTTCTCAATCCAAAACACTCATGGTAGAAGGACACAGATTTTAAGAAGAAAAAAAATTAGTTTTGTTTTAATTTGTGGTATATTAGCATTTTTTTAACTGAAGGAAATAATTCACATCCTACGGAAAGATAAATATTTCTGGAGTATAAAAAATAGTAAATAAAATAACCTACTGCCCCTAGCACACTACCTGCTTTGGATTTCAGCTGAGTCTCTGTTCACCTTGGACCCTTTATTTAAAAATTTTCAAAAAATGATGAATTGATTCCCTATTATTCTCCAAATTTACTGAGGAAGATTTTTATTTTCAAAATTGTTATGAACTTATGAATTTAAACAAATTTTATACATATTAGTTACTATCCTAACTGGCGCTCAGTGCATGCCTTTGTTATACAGTTTCCGCATCTTTAAGTTGGTTCTTGAGTCCTTTTGGCATGATCTGTGTAGTCTGTGGAAGCTTCTAGGATTTTTCAGTGGACAGAGCTAGAAAATACATTTTAAAAATAACATATGTTATGAGTTCAGTTCTCACTTTACCTCTTAATGAAACTAAATATTTATTTATTTTAACCCATAATTAAATTTTACAGTCTCAGGGAAAATGTGCCAACCTTACTGCCAAATAAATGATTATTATATCATATTATTAGATGAAGATTTTTTTTCCAGTCCTTGGACTATGGAGACAAATTACTGTATTTAGAAATCACTTGGAGAAAAAAAAATATTTTCAGTATGATAATACTTTGTACTCAGTATAAGGTTGAAATTATTGGTTTTATTTTTCCTTAAATGTTTAAGATCTGTTTATTACACTCTGTTGTATAGTAATCTAAAATATTGATACTTACATGATTCCAAAATTAAATCTATAAAAAGGAATATAAACTAGATTCGATTTCTCTTCTCTCTACTCATTTTCTCCCCATACATATAGCACTTAAAAATATGGTTTATGTGTTCGTTTGAAACTGATTTGACAAAAGATGCATATATTTGTACTTACCGCTAACTTCTCAAATAAACAGTGCCATATTGAGACACATTTCTCCACCTAAATTTTTCACTTAAAAATAAAACTCTAAGGCTTCCCTGTTGGCACAGTGGTTGAGAGTCCGCCTTCCGATGCAGGGGACACAGGTTTGTGCCCCGGTCCGGGAAGGTCCCACATGCCGTGGAGCGGCTGGGCCAGTGAGCCATGGCTGCTGAGCCTGCACGTCCGGAGTCTGCGCATCTGGAGCCCGTGCTCCGCAAAGGGAGAGGCCGCAACAGTGAGAGGCCCGCGTACCGCAAAAAAATAAAACAAAATAAAATAAATCCCTAACTCCATGGGATTATCAGGATATAATCATCATGCTTTATTAATGCTGAATATTATAATGATCTAATAGTAATAATGCCCACTATTTGAGGCATTGTGTTGAATTTACTAATTAACCTCAGGATTAATAATATATTATCATGCCAATCCTTCCTAAGTAAGAACACAGCATGTTTGGATTTATGTTTTATTCAGAAGTGTTTCAAAATTTATCTCATATGGATTTACACTTCTCATTTTAACCTAGATATTTTCATTTTTGTTCTTTTTTGTTGTAGTAATTAGGTTATTCTGTTTTTTTCTTTGTATACATGAAGGCTAATGATTTTTGTTTTCTGAGCCAGCTACTTTTTAAAATTCAATGAGTTTTCAGAATAGGCTTTCCTTGATTCCTTCAAGAAATTATTATATATATATATATAATATACAAATAGAGGCACTTTTAACTCT
>NW_006783631.1:870168-878036 GCF_000442215.2 Lipotes vexillifer
TCTTTCCCTCTAATTCTTATGCCTTTAATTGCTTTTCCTAGTCTGTTTTCATTGGCTGAAGATAGGATTTTTCCCTGACTTGTTTTTAATTTTAATGGTAAAGAACAAGTGTTTCCTCATAAGAAAGAGGCTAAATATTGGGTTAAGATATTTATTTTATCAGGTGCTGTTTAGCATGTGTGAGGGTTGAATTTTGTCAAATAACCCCATGGCATCTATGGAGAGGATCGAGTTTTTTTTTCTTTTGTAGATATTTTAATATGATGAATTACATGACTAGATTTTCTAATGTTGAACACTCTTGAAACACTGGAATAACACTGTGCCATTTTCAGATGTAATATCAAATTCTTCTTACTAATATTTTTGTATTGATATTTAAAAGTGAGATTAGTATATAGTTTTCTTTCCTGGGTGTGATTTTTCTGGTTTTTAAATCAATGGTATGCTTGTTTCATAAAGACATTGTAGATATTTTTCTTTATGTTTCTATGTTCTGGAATAGTTTACTCTGACAGCACTGATCTTTAAAAGTTTTTTAGGAATTCCTTGAGCAAACATCTGAGACATACACTTTATTTTGGCTTTTTATTGGTGGGGAAGGAGAGGGGTTTCTTTATTCTATTTGTTGTCATTGTTCTCTAGTTTGTCTGTCTCTAACTGAAGTCAAATTTTTATAACCTGTGTTTTAAAAATTTTTCTATTTCATCTAGGACTTAAAATTTAGTTGAATAGATTTGATCACAGTAGCTTTTATATTTTTGTTGTTTTGCTTTTACTTTCCATAATTTTGAACAATAATTTTATCCTTTCTGATTTTGTTTTTTTTTATAATTTTAAATTATATTATCTATATGTTGTTTTTTTCTCCCTTCTTCAAGAAAGGATATTTGTATTATTTATTTCTTCTATTGTTTTTCTGTTTTCTACCTCAATAATGTATCTGTTTATTTTATTATTTCTTATATTTTATTTCTGTGAACTTTATTATTTTTCTCTGACTCTTGAATTGAGCATTTGTCATTCATTTTTATTTGGTTTTAATGCTGAGAATTTTCCTCTAAGCATTTTTCTCTATCTCATTGCTTCAATGTCATGTTGAGGTTTTTAAAAAAATTTTTTTTTCCATTATAATAGACATTTTTATTTGTAAAAGTCCACATATAAAATGTATTCTTTCAGTCTTTCCAAATTTTCCTCTTTTACAAAAACAAAAAGGCACTTAAAAACCTTCCCCGATGTCGTTCCCACAGACTGATGTTTCTCGGGCAGCCCTCGCCCCTCCCCCATCATCTTTTTTTTTTTTAATTGAAGTATAGTAGCTGTATGATATTACATAATTTACAAGGGTACAATAATAGTGACTCACCATTTTTAAAGGTTATACTCCATTTATCGTTATTATAAAATATTGAGTATATTCCCTGTGTTGTACAATATATGCTTATAGCTTATTTTATACATAATAGTTTGTACCTCTTAATTAATACCAATAAACTTCAAAATTTTAGCCTACTCTTAACTGGAATCCTTACCAATAATGTAAATAGTACATTAACACATATTTTGCATGTTACATATATTATATACTGTAGTCTTACAATAAACTAGAAGAGAGAAAATGTTAAGAAAATCATAAGGAAGATTATCTATATTTACAGTACTGTACTATATTTATCCATACTGTAAGTTTGTGTGGTCTATCTACAAGATGAGGTCTATCAGTACCTACAGCAATATTATCTGATATGATACGAAACACTATAGATATTATACACAGTACTAACACTAGACATCAAAAATGAAAACATAATGTGAAAAAAATTCATATTTATTTACAGGTATAACAATACATGCATTGATAATGAAGCAGGAGCAATATAATTTCTTTATGATAGCCTAGTGTAATTGATACAATTACTTCATAGTAGCCCAGCCTATACACAAATGAATAAATCATAAAATTTTATGGCATACAGTAATATTTATAATATAGTATTGGGAACATTGTTACAATTTAAAGAAAAAACACTTGACCCATGATGATAAGCTGATATGGAGTTTCTCCAATTATGAGATAAACAGGCATACTCTATAGTAATGTAATTCTTTGAAAGCAAAGTTATAAAACGTAAGAAAATGAACACATTATTAATTTTATATTAAATATCACTCACCTATGCCTATGCAAAGATAGGCTATCCATTTCAATACACACATTGTTCTACACAAGGAATATGTAGGTGGTGATGATAATGATGACACAAAAACGTCTCATACAGTTCTTGCTGTACAGTTACAAGATTTTTACAGGAATACACTCACACACAGCAGATAAGTTTATGAACTGTACAGCAGGATGATTATTTCCTACTCATTAAATAGAAACGGATCATCATAAAGGTCTTCATCCTCGTTGTCTTCACACTGAGTAGCCTGAGGTGGAGGTGGAAGAGGAGGGGTTGGTCTTGTTGCCTCAGGGACCACAGAGGCCGAAGGTGTGGAGAAGGTGGGAAGGGAGGCAGGAAAGGCAGGCACACTCTGTAACTCTGTGGAAATTCATCATAATTTCTAGCTGACGTTTTCTTATCTCTCTAAAAATGTTTTCTATGTGGTACAAATCCTTCTTCCACTGTTTGCCTTAGTTTCAGAGCCTGTATCATAGTAAGGTCCATATAAAAGAAGCCAAAAGAAGTCTTGAATAATCAAACCCCTTCTGCCAGATTGTCTAATGTCAATTTGTTTTCTGGCACTTCTCTTCTACATCTTCTTCCTCATCGTCTGGCACAGTTTCAGAAGCATGCATCTCCATCAAGCCCACTTCTGTGAATTTTTTTGGTGTGGCATTTATTAGCTCCTGAACTTCTCCAAGGCCCATATCTTGGAACAATTTATCTCTCACCCTTCTTGCCATATCCACAATCTCTTTTATGATTTCTTTGATTGGCTCTGTCGTAAATCCTGTGAAGTCATGCATAACATTTAGACACAGTTTTCTCTAGCAGAAATTTGTTTTGAGCTTGATGGCTTTCTTGGCTTTTTCTCTAACAGTGATAGCATCTTCAATGGTGTAATCCTTCCAGACTTTCATGAGGTTCTCTCTATCAGGATTTTCTTCCATAGCACTGACAATCAGTTTAACTGATGCTCTGAGATAACTTTAAACTAGATCTGGAGATATATACAGTACACTTTATAGAAAAACTGAAGTCTAAAGATGATGGGATTTCATGGTCAAGATCACACCCTGATGGTCAAAGGTTCGGCATCCAGGAATTTGGATAGGATTACTTGGGGAGAATTGAAAGTGCCTGAGGAGTTGGAGAATCCCAACACTCCCAAACTATACCAATCAGCTCTTAATTTATCCCTACAAGTAGAGCAAATGCAGTCAGAATGCCCTGTGGACTCGGGAACAAGGCCAAGAATCAGACTTTCAAAGGAAGAAATGGATTGTGAGGAATTTTATAGTACATGTTATAGCCAGGAAAAAATTCAGTAAATATGAATTTTAAATCCTTCTGATGAAAAAACTCATCAAATGTCACACTGTCACACTGAGGTGATAATCTGCTTGCTTGTTGGCGAAGAAGCATGGTGAGCATTTCCTTGTTTATACTATGCGCCATCATTCCTTGCTTCCACCACTAAACACACACACACACACACACACACACACACACACACACACATTTGACCTTCTTGACTGTTATAAAAGGGAAAAAGGACTACAGATCCAGGCATGTTTTTCTGTAAGTTTATTTTTACTGTTGTGATTGAAAGTTGGCTTTTCTAACATTTCAACTTCCCAAATTTCTGACATTCCTCTGTTCCCTTTTCTTTCAAAGCCAATACAATGGGCTCTCCTTATCTGGAGGCTCCATATCCGTGGATATGGAGGACCAACTGTACTGTGCCATTTTATGTAAGGGACCTGAGCATCCATGGATATTCGTATCTATGGGGGATTCTGGAACCAATCCCCTGCTGAATACCAATGGACAATTGTAGCCCTTCCCTAAGCTCAACTCTTTCCTGCAATGCCTTCCTTATGCAACTGAAAATAAGCAAAGCCCACCACTAACATTATTTGGCAAGTTTTTTTTTCCAGAGCTAAAAGTTCATTAATACAAGGCTTGCCTTACAAGTTCCCATAAATATTACCTAATATTTTGCCATTTTACTACCTGGATCACTACCTTTTCAGACTTCTATATTATTTTTCTCATTTTTGCTGTCATCTGTGAAGCTTAACTGTTGAACTAAAACCTTACATTCTAAGCTTTTGCTTGTTTCTGCAAATTTTTTCCTGTTTTAAAAAAATTAACCAGGTTAGGAAAGGTTATGCTGTGATAACAAATAGCCCCAAAATATATCAGAGTATATCAGAAGCTTTACAAACTGATACATGACATTTATGATTGGTAAGGGAAACTTTTTCTTGCTTATGCTATGCTCCATCATTTTTTGTCTCCGCCATTAAAATACAAATACACACACAAAAACAAAAAACATTTGACCTCCTTGGTTGTCATAAAAGGGAAAACGAGACTGTAGAACCATACACATTTGTGTTCAAGTTTATTTTTACTGACTCAGTCCCACACTTTGCTTTTTTTCACAGCCCAATGGCCAGGCCTCATTACTCTGCAGAGAGGTTGAAAATTTAGGGGTGCAGATGTAATATTTAGTGAGCATAACATTCTCTCCCTCAGTGGACTCACATAGTACCTGTGAAGAGCCTGAAGGCTGTGGTCCCAATCATGTGGCTAGGATACTTTGAATCCCTTTTAGTAACTAGACATGTTATAGTAGATAAACTACACCCATAGTTCATCAGTTAGAATTGGCTTGCTATAAAAGATTATTAAGAAAGTAAATCCTCCCACTTGGAATATTTTATTACATGACCACCACAAAAAGATCATAGCACTTTGGACAGAGAACAGTTCAAGGTGAAAAGAAAGACATTTATAGGGGATCATTCAGCTAAAAGGAAGCCTTGTAAAATAGCTTTGCCCCAAAAGACCCTCAGTATTCTATTGTGACAAGTTAGCCCAAACTTATTCTCTCTCAGGAGTTTTGAGTATGAATTGAAAAGAGAGAGCCTATCACCAGGAGGAGTAGAAGGATAAATAGATGATAGATAGATAGATAGATAGATAGATGATAGATGATAGATAGATAGATAAAAAAAGGTGACTCGATGAGCCAATTGTCAAAACCCTAGAGCAAGGGACAAATATTTTCATGTTCAGTACTTTAAAAAACAAGGTCCCTAGAGCCTTGTATCCTGAGGTGTATCTTATAATAAATCTCCATTTACTAGGTAAAGAGTCTCTATTCCTCGTGACTTGAAAGATACTGACACGTGCAAAGAGTGAATATGTGCATATTATAAACTAAATGGTGTCCCTCCAAAATTCATATGTTGAAGTCTTAATCCCAAATGTGACTGTATTTGGAAATAGAGCCAATAAGCAGGTAATTAAATAAATTAATAAGGTTGGGGCCCTAATCCAATAAGATAGGTGTCTTTATAAGAGGAGGGGGAGATATCAGGTCTCTCTTTTTCTGCGTGCGTACACACACACACACACACACACACACACACACACACATGCACACAAAAAAGCCACATGAGGAAACAGTGAGAAGTCAAGAAGTTGGCTATCTACAAGCCAGGAAGAGAGGCCTCAGACAAAACCAGCCCTGACTGCATGTCCAGACTGTGAGAAAGTAAGTTTCTCTGGTTTAAACCATCCAGTCTGTGGTATCTTTTAAATGACAGCCCGAGCAGACTAGTAATAGTGCATATTTATAATAACTAATGTATCTTCGTATCAGCACACTATGCCTACTATTTTTTTCCCCTTTGTGTTAAGAACCTCTTTCCCCCAAATTTTTTGTTTCACGAAAGTCTCACTGCTTTATTTCTTTTTACTTTGATTTCACAGCTTATGGTAGTATAATGGTTAGAAGACAATACATGGGCTTTACAAATTAAAACACCAAGCAAATGTGAATATTATTAGTATTTTAATAATCTCCACGGTTGCTGGTATGGAAAATTGAAGTAATTATATGGACCAATGGTCCCTGATATTTACAATATATGTAATTTTTTTTAGCTTTTATCTAAAAAAAACTGTTTTTTTAAATAATAAAACTTTTTCCTATTTTAATAATAGTTACTAAATCTGTACAACAAAGTTTGAGCATTTATCATGTGTCTCATGGAGCTTGGCATGAGGAGCCAGGCAATAAATATTATAAATATGCTAAATATCTAGTATGCTACATGGTGATGTGCATTATCATGTTGGAAAGGGGATTTAAGTGGGAGGAATTCCAATTTAACCAAGAACGACATTTGAGTAGAAAACCTGAAGGAGATATAAGACAGTCACGCACATATCTGAGGGGAAGGTCATTTCAGGCAGAGGAACAACAAATGCAAAGACCTGAACTGAGAGCATGCCAGTCAAGTAGCAAGGAGGTCATGGTAGCTGGAGGAGTGTGGTGAGGGGGAAGCAATAGAAGATGAGATCAAAAAGGCAGTCATGTGGGTCCTTGTCTATTGCAGGAGTTGCCTTTTGCCTTCAGAGAGATGCAAGCAGCTGAAGAATTGAGCAAAGCAGTGACATGGCCTGACTCATATTTTAACAAATTCACTCTGGATGCTATTCTATGAAAATAGAAAGATGGAAAGAAGGCAAGGGAATAGACATGAGACCAGTGAGGAGGCTACCTCAGTAACCCAAGAGAGGAATGATGGCGGCTTGGATTAGAAGCATGGGGATAGAGGTATTGAGAAGTTGTTTGACTCTGAATATATTCTAAATATTGAGTAATTAGGATGTGTTGACATACTGGATATAATGGATGACAGGAAGAGAAGAGTTAAGGGTAACTCCAAGGGTTTTGTTTGTTTGAGAACAAAAGTAAAGAGGAATGGTATTTACTGAGAGGAACTAGGTATGAGACAACACATACCTTGGAGGCAATTAGGATAATTAGCAGTTCCCTTCTGACAATGTGAAGTTTCAGATATCTAGTAGGTATCTATGTTTAGATGTTAGGTCGGTAGGTAGATATCTAATTTCAGTATTGAGAGGATGGGACATAAACATTTGAGAGTGGTCAGTAAAGAGATGATAGTTAAATCTACCACATAAGTTGGTATCACAAAGGGAGGATGAGCCATGTAAAATAAAATCAAAGGAAAATAAAATAAATAAAAGGAAAACCTGGAGATTCTGATAAGATGCAACAACTTTTATGAAACTCTTATCAGTTATCGTTCTCTTATCAATTCTTTACTCCAATACTTTACTGATCTTATGAACTTTCTGAAGTATACTTGTTTTGTACTTTTTCAGCCTTATTAAGTCTATTTTGTTATTTCTGAATATCATCGTGTGATAATCCATGATGACAGCAGTTTTCCAAACAAAGCATAAGAGAAGGTGGTCCACATTCTGTCTTTGAAGCAAGAGTGTCTATCTTTGTATATACACTGTGTATCTTTGTATAATTACAAAACCAGCAGCATGAAGACTGATTGTTCATAATAGGCACAGAAATATCCTTATTAAAAGAGTAAAGAAAGACAGAAAGGAAGAGAGATCCCCATGAATAAAGAAATGGACAGAGCTGGTAAGAGGTTGTTCCTATCTAATTAGAATTAATTGGAAAAGAAGAGACTGAAGTAGTCAAGACCTAATTTTAGTTGGTGTTTAAAGAAAAACCCTTTCTATTATAATTATATGAAAGAATTGCAATAGGGTAACATTACAAATGCTTCTATTAAGGAGAATACATACAGGGCCCTATATTTTCTTAATTATGTCTGTAGACGTGTAGGG
>NW_006783631.1:878252-923242 GCF_000442215.2 Lipotes vexillifer
GTAGGGAGAAAATGTGGGTGATCCTTCTGTTCAGGCTTTAGTCCAGTGTTTATTTGGTAACAAAGTCTAGCCAGCGTCAAACTTAATGTTACACACATTATCTTAACAAATAATTGGAAATATTACTAAAATGCCATGGATTCATTAATTAATTTATCCATCAAATTTTTTTATTGAATGTCTTCTGTGTGCTCAACAATAGTTTAGGTGCTAAGGACTTAGCAGTGAATAAGACATACAAAGTCCCTGTCCTTAAGAAGCTTGCATCTTAATTAGCAATAAACAAAGAAATATATGAATAAATAATTTTAGATATGTTGTGTTTTAGAAAGAAAATACAAAAGGGTTAGAAAGAGTGACAGCAGTGGATGATAGAGATCAGTAAAGTCCTCTCTAAGAAGATATCTGTACAATAGCTAATGATGAAAAAGATCTAGTGTACACACACACACACACACACATAACATGACAGATTATTACAGAAAAAGGGAACTGTTGCAATAAATGTATAAGTGTTCCTTGATTCATTTAGGAAACATTTACATAATAACTGCTAGATGACATAATTCAAATAATATAGTCCCAGTTATTGAAGATCTTATTGTGTCTTGGTCTAATGAGCATTCTTATCAAGCTTTAATATTACCAGCAGTACCAGGAGCTGTACGTTGCGTTTGGAGCAGCAGTTTTTCTTCATTAAGAACAAGTCTCAAGCTCATTAGGAAGAGCTGGGTCATTGTCTCAATCCTACTCTTGTTTTTATCTGTGCATTTCTGCTGCTTGTCCTTATTATACAAGGACTTATATGATCTTTGTGACATCTTTTCAGTGTTCAGTCGCCTCACTGATAGGACACTGATGTCCTTTGCATTCATTTTATCCCCTTTGTACCTCCTGTACACTTTGAACCACAGGCAGTTTTTGCATTTTCAATTCTCTTTCTTGTGTACTTTCAGTTTCCTGCAGAATGTAACTCACTAACTTGTCTTTTCCTCAACATCTTCATCTGTTTCTATATGACGACCTATTTTCAAACAACCTTTTAATTTTAGAATAGTTTTAGATTGACAAATAGTTGTGAAGGTAGTAGAGAGAGTACTTATATACCCCACAACCAATTTCCCCTATAATTAACATATTGCATTAGTGTGGTACATTGGCAACAATTAATGAACTTATATTTATACATTGTTGTTAACTAAAGTCCACACTTTATTTACATTCCCTTAATTTTTACCTAATACATACCCTTATTCTCTTCCAGAATCCCACCCAGTATATCACATTACTTTTAGTTGTCATGTCTCCTTAGGATTCTCTTGACTGTGAGAATTTCTCAAGCTTCCCTTGTTTTAATGACCTTGACAATTTTGAGACGTACTGGTCAGACTTTCTGTATGATGTCCCTCAATTTGAGTCTGTCTGATATTTTTCTCATGATTAGATTGGGTAGAGATTTTCAGAGGAAGACCACAGAGGTAAGATGCCATTCTCATTATATCAAGGGTACATACTGTTGAGGTGACTTACATTGCTGATGTCGACCTTGATAACCTGGCTGAGCTAATGTTTGTCAGGTTTCTCTACTGTAAAGTTACTCTTCCCCTCCCCTTTATATACTGTGCTCTGTGTATAAAGTTACCATGCACAGCCCACGCTTAATGAGTGGGGAGATGTGATCCACCTACTTAAAGGCAAAGTTTGGAAAGTGAGAATAAAGAGTACTTTCTAAATTATTAGGAATTTCTACCTAAAGTCTACTTAAATTATTAGGAAATTCTCTAGACAGACTTGTCTCTATCTACCCACCTATCTACTATCTATTATCTATCAATCAATCAATCAATATATCTATTTATCTGTCTGTATCTTTTCTGTTGTTTATTTATGTTCTTATGGGCTAGTGGATATTTATTTATTTTGCTGCTCAAACTATTTATTTTGTTTTATCATTTTGTCCCACTTCAAAAGCAAGGGAAAACTGCCTGCCTTTTTACCTTTTTTAATTTGCCTTTTGTTTGTCAGAGGAAGCCAACACACTGTTTTGAGGGCTCACTTTGCACTTTTGGGCACAGGGGCTGTTTTGAGCCATTTGTTCATTTTATGAGGGAGAAAGCCCTGCCAATATTTTCTTTGGGGACCCCAAACGAGCCCAAGTTGTGTGTGTGTGTGTGTGTGTGTGTGTGTGTGTGTGTGTGTGTGTGTGTTTTAACATACTGATGGCAATACTATTCATCATCTCACTGGTGCAGGAGAAGTAAATAACTGAATTAAGAGACAGAAGGAAAGCAAGCAGCACAGAGGTCCCAAGCCTGATAATTCCTTATTATCCAGCCTCATGGGTGGGCCAGCGTTTCAGTCCTGCAACTGATTTTTCCCCCATCACATACTTAGAAAGTACTTTATTCTCATTTTCCAAATTTTTTATAATCTACTTACCCTGTAACTTCTTGAAATCTCACACCCATTCCATCACTACTCTAGAACAGATTCTAAAATTTAATGTTTCTTTCTGCCATATTGCCAAAAATCCAACATTTTAGCAACATACTTCATACAAATGATCCAAGTCCTTGGTAGGTTTTCTTTTTACTGGGAAGCCGCTGTTTTCTTTACCAGAAATACTGATTAGAGATGTATAAGGGGATCCTCTTGAAGCTCCTGGGCTCAAGAAAACTATACTTGAATGTCAGAACAAACTGTCCTCTTGGTAATCAAGATTAATATCTTGGTCAGTATAGTGGCTGCCTTTCTTTAAATTTTGGTCCAGTCGCATAAGGATTCCAGGCCAGGGGTGTTCTCAGCTTCATATTTAATGGAAATTTTCCTTAGTCATGCAGCACTATTCCAAAGCCTGCAATGTTTCAAATTTGCCAGTGAAATAAACTTTAAATCTTTAACCCCCAGAACTTTTATCTCAATCATTTTCACAATTGTTTTGTGTTACCTTGCGTTTTAGACATCTGAGCATGTACCTCCTTTCCTTTAATAATTGAGAAATTATTTAAAGCAGATTCTGTATGTTAAGTAACAGCGTGCTTTTCATGATAAGAGGATCAATATACATTACTTTAATAGATCATGGAAATAAGTTATTTCCAGTTATGACATTTATTAATAGCTTTAAGAAAATCTCCTTCCTTCCTTTCTTCTTCCCTTTATTTTGAGGCAGAAAGTTATTAGGTAATTTATATAGATAGTCCACTTTCAAGGAGGTGGCTCATCACACCCCACTCCTTAAGTGTCGCCTGGACAGAGTAAATTCTTTTTTTTTTTTAATTTTTGCGGTATGCATGCCTCTCACCGTTGCAGCCTCTCCCGTTGCAGAGCACAGGCTCTGGACGCGCAGGCTCAGCGGCCATGGCTCATGGGCCCAGCTGCTCCGTGGCATGTGGGATCCTCATGGACCAGGGCACGAACCCGTGTCCCCTGCATTGGCAGGCGGACTCTCAACCACGGCGCCACCAGGGAAGCCCTGCACAGAGTAAATTCTTTCCAAAGAGTACAGTATGGAAAGGTGTGTGTGGAAGTGGGGTGGAGGGAATAGTTTTACAGCAGAGAAACCTGGAAAACATTATTTCCTCTGGGTGACTAAGGTTAACATCTATAGCAATAAGTCATGTTGATGGTTATCTTCCCTTTGATATGATGTGATAATAATGGTACTTTATTTATCTGTGATCTTACTCCAGTATAAGCATGAGAAAAACATCAGATATCCTCCAGTTGAGGCTCATTCAACAAAATATCTGACCCATACTCCTGAAAACTACCAATTTCATCAAAACCAAGGGAAATCTGAGAAACTATTACAGCCAAGAAAAATCTAAGGAGATATGATTGATGACTAAATGTAAACTGATATCCTAGATGAGATTCTAGCACAGCAATAACAAGGGCAACCAAAGGACACTAAGTAAAAACTAAGGAGAACTCAAGAAAGTTTGAACTTTAGTTAATGATAGTACATCAATATTAGTTCATTAATTGTTACAAAGGTACCATACTAATGTAAGCTATTAGTAATAGAGAAACTGAGTATGAGGTATATGGGAACTCTTTACTATCTTCAAAAATTTATTTTAGATAAATTAGTGAAGGGGATTGATCAAACAATTAGACACACATGGACAACAGGAACCAGGCTTCTCCTTTGCTGAAGAAGTAAGGTGCAAAGATGGAGGTGGGAACCAGAATGAAGGCTATGGTGTTAGATTGGAGTTGAAGGTGTTGGACAAGCTTACTTTGAGGGACATTCTATGAAATTACCGGTCTTTGATTTTTGAGAATGTGAAGAATTATTTCACGGAAATCAAGAAAAAGACTGAGAAACTGTTCCAGAGTAAAGGAGATTAGAAGGAAGTAGAGACGGAGATCCAGATGTGGTATGAGATTATTTTGCTCTAAAGAACATGACAATCAACAATTCTTTGTTCTATTCTTGATATGTCTTCAAAAGAAACAGAAAAAAAAAAGGAAATTAAATAAGATTAAGTTCCGCCTTTCAAAAATTATATTTTATACACATACACACATGCACTTCTTTTTTCATAATAGACTAGAGAGAAATATTAGCTCATACTACATAAGAAATACTAAAAATTACAAATTAATAGGTTTGATATCATATGTTCAGGGGACATCTGACCTTTTCCCCCAGTTGTTCTGACTGAATGTATCTTTTCTTTAGAAATTCTTTATTTCTTCCTCAGACTCTTTCTGCCTTAGTTAAATATTCTTTTTTCTTGCTGACAAATAAATTGTTTACTTAAATTCAAACTCTTACCAAATTTAAACTGGACAAGGTCACTTGCATTTCAAAGAAAACTGATCTTGGTCTGTACTTAGGTTCAACATTTTCATAAATTCTGTTCTTACAAAAATTATGTATTTTTCTTACAAGAACCACACTAATAAAAGTAGTATTGAGGTAACCCTATGTCATATGAAGTATAAAAATTCTTTTTACTTTCTATTTTTTCTCTCTCTATTCTTTATATATCTTTTCCTCTTCCTTTCTCTCTTTGTTTCTTTCTCTCTTTCTTTCAAAAGAGAACAGTCATATAATTTCTGTACTTCTTTCATGTGAAGGTAGTGACATTTACAATAACAATATAAAAGAAAATTACTTAAGCAAGAAACTTCAAATTATTTCCTTTGGACTTAGTCATAGGGCTAAATGCAATGCTTAGGAAAATCTCCAAGGAAATACTCCATCCAAGATCTTTTGGGGGTAGAGAAAGTAGAAATGATTTATGTGTCATGTCCAGGAAGACTGACATCTTTGAAAATCAAGCAGTACATTTTATGATAGACTGATCAGCCAGAAGAAAATAAAGGATAGTTTATTGGGGATTCATTTCTAACTGGGATGCATTTTAGAATATTGAGCTTTTAAGCAAAAATGGTTTTATGATGTCTTTTGCAGAGCACAGCTTAAGAGATTGAACCCTGCCCAATTTGGGTACTCTCTCAATGGTTGAGTGCACCTACAATTATAGAGACTCAGATTTATTCTATCTCTGCAGTCTAGGAGAAGCAGCTGGGGACTGGAGAACAGGGGCACTCACCTTACGCTTTCACCTTACACTTGACATTGCAGGCAGACACTTCTATTCTTTCTTCCAAAGCTACCACCATCAGCCACACCCTGGAGTTTATTTCTGACTTCCCCTTCCCTCCCATTCTGATAACCCTTAGTCTATAAGTACAATTTTTCCTCCTTTGAATAAATTCTCTGTTTTCCCTTTATCAATCTCTTTTTACTCACTCTGGGATCATTGTTGGAGCAGTCTACCCTCATTTCTGGAATATTGCAAAAGGTTTTTATTTCTACACTTACCTCCTTTTAAAACTTACTGAAAATTACTATTTAGAGTAATTTTCCTAAGACACTGCTTTTATTACAACTCAAAACTCACTAATGTCTACTGAAAAAAATTTCAAATTTCTATGTGGCGGGCTTCCCTGGTGGCATAATGGTTGAGAGTCCGCCTGCCGATGCAGGGGACACGGGTTCGTGCCGTGGTCCGGGACCATCCCACATGCCGCAGAACAGCTGGGTCCGTGAGCCATGGCCGCTGAACCTGCGCGTCCAGAGCCTGTGCTCTGCAACGGGAGAGGCCACAACAGTGAGAGGCCCGAGTACTGAAAAGAAAAAAAAAAAATTCTATGTAGCAAATCCCGTCAGTTATCAAACTGCCATCATTTCCTTTCCAGGTTTATTTTCTATTGCTCCCATCTATGGACCTTAAATTCTAGTTGAAAAGTCTGTTTATGTCCCTCTACCCACTGCCCTATTTATCATGTTCACAACTTTGTCCACATTAGCTTCCTACACATTACAAATGAAACTAACAATTATTTCCCACCTTACTCCCATCTCCTTATCAAAACTGGGTCAAACATTAATTTTCAATTTAAAATCACTTTTATGTTTGTCCTCACTTTTATGTTTGACCCAACCGAGAGAAACCTTCCATTCCTCAACACTTGTAAGAATTATAATCTGTGCTGTTGGTTTCATTCATTTGTTAGTTTACACGGTTCTTATTTCTCCATATGTATTTTGGAAAGCTAAGGTCTTGTAGTTTTGTATACATCTGACCTTGCTGAACAGAAACTACATTTCCTAGAGCTACCTTTCTTTATTGTCCCACTTTTCCTACTTCTGGGCAGGCGCAAGGGTAGTTCGATAATGAGCGGTCATCAGGTGGAGATGGATGCAGGTTTCAACTTGCCTTTATGGTTTTCAGTTTATCTTTATGGATTCTATGTTTTCACCTCTCCTCCACTTCACACCTAGCTCTCTTTTCTGTATGCTAACCCTGCTGACGCCTGTAGTCTTTAGGCCAAAAATGCAGAGGTAACAGTCTTGCATTGATGTCATCACTAGAAACTAAGATTGCAAACTCCAGGACCATGAGTAAAAAAAATAAGTATAATTGAAATGGTAAGAGAATAGAAAATGGAATAATATTAAATATTCAATTAAAACTTTAGAAAGCAGGTAAAGAAGGGAAAACAAGAAAAAAAAAAGAAACATGACGATGAATAAAATACACCATTTAAAAGATAGAGATTGTCAAGAGAGGATAAAAACCAAGACCTACCTATAGATAATTAGATTAAAAAATAGATAATTAGATAAAAAATAGATAATTACAAAAAAAAGTGCTTTAAATATAAGAACTCAGCTAGGTGAAAAGTAAAGATATGGAGAAAGATATACTGTACTAAGACAAATCAAAAGAAAGATGGAATAATTGCATTTATTTCAAAGCAAGCTATAGAGCAGGGAAATTATCAGAGATAAAGAGGGGAAATACATAATTATCATTATAATTCTCCAAGAAGAGAATTCTCCAAGAAGACAAAATATGCTAACCATCCTGTGAGCCTTCAAAGAGTCATAATATTTTTGCTGGTGGAGGGTTTGAAATATTGTGAGAATTACCAAAATGTGAAACAGAGACACAAAGTGAGCAAATGCTGTCAGAAAAATGGTACCTTCTGTGTTCTCAATGCATTGACTTTGAACATATCATCTTCACCATCTGCCCCTGGCTGTGATATTTCCTCTGTTGGTCATAGCTTTCCATACTGGGGATATTTGGTCTGGATAGTTGGTAGAGTCCAGTGCTTCAAGAGAACAGCAAGGATGGAGACTTTTGCAGGTCTTTGAACTCAAGCTACACACTGGAGTGCAAATTTGAATGAGGTCTTCAACTAAGGTCTATGAAACTGTGTGTTCCCTTGTAATTTTCTTTAAATATGTTGATTACTTTCCAACAGGACAGGCAATGCACTCTGAAGCATTATATTAATCCAGATGACCTCTTTCCAGGCTTAGATGTGTGTTTTCTATTACTCCCTGAAGATTTATTTTACACTTCTCTGAACTTTTGCCACATTATATCAATGCATAGTAAGCAGAAACAACATAGTGGGTAATGAAAGATTTTTTTATAAACAAAGAACACTATTGTATTTGATTTCTTTCTAGTGTTGCTTAAGCCTAATGTTTTGCTTGCCATTTTAGCTTCAGGATCATATTGGATTGAGACCCTAATGGTGGCTCTCAGGTCTCATTGCTTAGAGCCATAGTTTTATAAGAAGTTTTATATGATTTATTCTCATTTGCCTTGACTTTGATCTGTAGCTATCACTCTTCTTCCTTAAGAAATTCAATTAACCAGTATTTATTGAGCAATGCACTCAGCACCAGACAATATTATTCTATAAAATGCTAGATCAGTAACAAGACTGACAAATTACCTGTTTTCAATGGACTTTACACTCTAGTGAGGTAGCGGACAATAAACAGTCATAAATGTAAATATATAATACAATGTCAGAAACTACTATTAAGAAAGAAAAATCAGTTTTAGAAGATCAACTCAGAGCAACTGTTTATGCAGTTTTGTCTAAGGAGACAACTATACAAATACCTCAATACGTCCCAGGCAGAAAGAAACTCAGAAAGACTCTAGTTAAGCTCTTTCTCACACCTATGGCCACCTAATCTATGACAAAGGAGGCAAGGGTATACAATGGAGAAAAGACAGCCTCTTCAATAAGTGGTGCTGGGAAAACTGGACAGCTACATGTAAAAGAATGAAATTAGAACACTTCCTAACAGCATACACAAAAGTAAACTCAAAATGGGTTAAAGACCTCAATATAAGGCCAGACACTATAAAACCCTTAGATGAAAACATAGGCAGAATACTCCTTGACATAAATTGCAGCAAGATCTTTTTTGACCCACCTCCTAGAGTAATGAAAATAAAAACAAAAATAAACAAATAGGACCTAATGAAACTTAAAAGCTTTGGCATAGCAAAGGAAACCATAAACAAGACGAAAAGACAACACTCAGAATGGCAGAAAATATTTGCAAATGAAGCAACTGACAAAAGATTAATCTCCAAAATATACAAATAGTTCATGCAGCTCAATATCAAAAAAACAAACAACCCAACCAAAAAATGGGCAGAAGACCTAAATAGACATTTCTCCAAAAAAGACATACAGATGGCCAAGAGGCACATGAAAAGATGCTCAATCCCACTAATTATTAGAGAAATGCAAATCAAAGCTGCCATAAGGAATCACCTCACACCAGTCAGAATGGCCATCATTAAAAAATCTACAAACAACAAATGATGGAAAGGGTGTGGAGAAAAGGGAACCCTCTTGCACTGTTGGTGGGAATGTAAATGGGTACAGGCACTATGGAGAACAGTTTTGGAGGTTCCTTAAAAAACTAAAAATAGAACTACCATATGACCCAGCAATTCCACTACTGGGCATATACCTAGAGAAAACCATAAGTCGAACAGATACATGCACTCCAATATTCATTGCAACACTATTTACAATAGCCAGGACATGGAAGCAACCTACATGTCCATCAACAGAGGAATGGATAAAGAAGAGGCGGTGCATATATACAATGGAATATTACTCAGCCATAAAAAGGAACAAAATTGGGTCATTTGTAGAGATGTGGATGGACCTAGAGACTGTCATACAGAGTGAAGTTAGAAAGAGAAAAACAAATATTGCATATTAACGCATATATGTGGAATCTAGAAAAATGGTATAGATGATCTTATTTGCAAAGCAGAAATAGAGACACAGAGAGAACAAACGTATGGATACCAAGGGGGAAATGATGGGGGTGGGATGAATTGGGAGATTGGGATTGACAAATATACACTATTGATACTATGTATAAAATATTGATAGATAACGAATGAGAACCTACTGTATAGCTCAGAGAACTCTACTCACTGCTCTTTGGAGAACTAGATGGGAAGGAAATCCAAAAAAGAGGGGATATATGTATACATATAGCTGATTCACTTTGCTGCACAGTAGAAACTAACACAACATTGTAAAGCAACTATACCCGAATAAAAATTAATTTAAAAAAAAGATCTTTGCTGATTCTTTTTTAAACAAAAGTATTTTGAAGCAAATAAAGTTGGAGATGAGGTAGCCATTGACTAGACCACAGAAGGACATGAACCACGATTGCATGCTCTCCAGTATTTAGATATCTTGTTCAATAATTGTGGGACCTTGGACTATCTCTTTGAGTCTCATGTTTATTACCTGTGAAATTAACTAAGTTTATGTATTCATTGTTATAAGTCAAGGATAAGAATGTGAAGTGGGTCTGGGTGCTGGTTATATTTTGTTCTTTGATTTAGGTGATGGCTACACTTTGTGTACACTTATGATTTATGCACATTACTGCACATATGCTAAAGTTCAACAGAAAGTTTAAAAATACATAGCTATATAGCTATGCTCTGGGAAAATATAACCAAGATAAGTGTGTTTATCAAATGTTAAGCAAAGTACCTGGTACCTATTGGTACATATCTCTTATCCTCTTGTTTTTCCTAGTGCAGCAATCCTAGAGATTTCAAACTCCTTCTTCTAGTTCACCTTTGACTCAAAAGAGCTGAATATAAAGTAAATAAAACATATTTTAGAAAAACGAAAACGAAAATGACAATTGCTCAATGATAAAGAAAAAAATGAACTGAAATTTTACCTCTAGCCACTAACTTATTCCCACCCTTATCAAAACATTTCAACCTTCCTCTCCCTTTCCTGCAGGACATTTCTTTTCTGTGAATAGTTCCATTTCATTTCTCAGTAACATTTATTTAGCTTTCCCACCTTCCTCTAACTATCTTTCCTATACATTCTTGGTCAGTTATTTAAAAAAAATTAAAAAGGCAAAGGTGGTAATGAGAATACATGCAGAATCCTTCAAAGCAATAAAGGTTTGAAAAAGACTTGGGCATATTTAGAAGTTTTAATGTCCCTTTTGCATTTTTTTTTATCACTTTCTATATTCAATTCCTCAATGTTTCTGAACATCTACTTTAATTTTTTCCTAGCTATTGTAATATTGATCTGCATTTGCTTGTATATTTAGACTTCTATTGTTTCAATGGAATTTAGAAAGGGAAAAATAAGAGAGTCAGAAATACACCTTAATGGCATGGGTTAGGACCTTTATCCAGACAACTTCTAAGAATATCTCTTGAGGTTGTTGTGTTTCTTCTGCTTGACAATCCTGATCTATGCTGAATTTGACTCCTGGTTTTATTAAACTTGTCAAACCATGAGTTTTATTCTGTCCCAGGAAAATTAGAATTCACCTGTCAGAGTATTTGTTATTTTTATCAGAATTGTCTGCTTAAAAATTCTCAGTGGCATTGTGGACTTAACCTCATAGGAAGTGTTTTACCTGCATCACCCCATTCCCCAGTCCAGAGCATCTTAGTGCCAAGAGGGATCTCCTCAGAGGAATTTCAGCACACAGGGAAAAGGAAAGCAGTAGGATCCAGATACCCTCATCACTGTTGTGGACATCTGTGGCATTTGCTACTGAAGATCTCTGCAATATTCACTGACACTGAACACAGCTGTCAGAGCCTAGAGCCTCTGTCCCTGTGTCCTCTTCTCAGAGCTGGTGTGGTTGCTGTGCTGAGACCTGCCCCATGGACCTAAGTCACTGCTCTAGTCTGCTCTCTGGGATCAAGACAGCAGGCATCTCACCATCCCCAGGAGGAGAGCTGCTCTCTCCTCTCCCCACCCAGGGCATGAGTCCAGGCTTTGACTATGTACACAATACCTGAGCCTGTTCCTCACACATCGGCGCCACCACCGCAGCCAGTGCACCTGTGCAGGCAGCCCAGGCCCCGTGAGTGCGGGCAGCCCAGGTGCAAGTGCCCCTGAATAGCTCTTCTCATTGGACAAGAAAGACTGAAAACGGCTACCACAACACTGTTTCGGAATTACAACTACAGAATGTTTTGTGACTCACATAATGCTTGCTTTTTCACCCAGAACATCTTTTCTCTTATAACGATTCTTATCTTAAGAAATTAAGCCATCCAAAGTCACACCCTAGTCCTATAATTCGGCCTTAGGAGCTTCGGAGCCCAAATCACAAGTGAAAACAAGCTAATAAAAATATGCTCCTTTCCTTAAAAAAGAAACCTTTTCAGATTTGTCCATGTGGTACCCCCCTATTGCTGCATTAATTGGTCAAACACACTTTACTTATATCACGGGTGTTTTAATTTGAAAGGGGGATTTTAGTTTCACACAAATAGTCTTGGGTTCAGTCATCAGTTCTCCTACCTTCCCACCCCACCCCAATGCATTTAAATATGATTTTAACATTATTAATTCAGTCTGCATTTTCTAAGGTTTTTGTTGTTATTATTTTCAAATATATTAATTTCATGCATAATCTGTTCATAAATTGTGTTTAGATAACGTGGTCTATGGTATCTATTTTTTGCAATGTGTTTATATGCATTATAGTATAATATATAGTCTATTCTGTAAATGTTTGATGGGTGCTTCAAAGTAAATATGTACTATCTTTCAAAAAGATCAATTTATATCTGCCCATCACCCATTTGTATGTATGTATTATCTATCTATCCAATCCATCTTAACGAAGTACGGTAAAAATCTGCAAAACACTGCATTTTAATAATTTCTTTTATAAATTTTCAGAATTTTTCATAAAGATTGATAAAGTTATGAGATCAGAGGACAGGAGTCTATTTTGACCAGGATTATTTTTTACTGAATTTGATTTTGCGATAGTTCTGCTTTCTTTTACTGCATTTAACTACCGTATCTTTGCATAGCCACTATTTCCAGCATTACAAGCATATCTCATATATTGCAAGTTCAGTTCCAGACCACCAAAGCGAGTCACATAATTTTTTTGGTTTCCCAGTAAGTATAAAAGGTTTGTTTACACTATAACATAATCTGTTAAGTGTGAAATAGCATTATGCCTAAAAAACAATGTACATACTTTAATTAAAAATACTTTATTGCTGAAATATGCTAACCATCCTGTGAGCCTTCAAAGAGTCGTAATATTTTTGCTGGTGCAGGATTTGAAATATTGTGAGAATTACCAAGATGTGAAACAGAGACACAAAGGGAGCAAATGCTGTCAGAAAAATGGTACCAATAGACTTGCTCGACACAGTGTTGCCACAATCTTTAATTTGTAAAAAGAAAAAAAAAAAATCCAAAAAACAAATAAAAAAAACCCCAAAATCCAATATTTGTGAAGGGTAATGAAGTGAAGAGCAATAAAACAAGATATGTCTGTATTAATGACAAGTTAATCTCATTGTTAGCTTTATTTAATTTATTCAGTTAAAAATGTTTCTGTAGACAAACCTGGTAGATAGCAAACCAACAAATATCCCATCTTTCTTCCTTGCTAAATAATCTAGATATTGTCAGGAATCAGGAAGTTGGCATCCATTCCAGGGGATGCATTATAATTGATCTAATCAGTTGTGGTAATCTCATTCTCCTTTGCCAGTGAGCTTTAGGGACTGTTATGTGACCCAGTTTTCCAAATGAGAGGAAAAGGGAAATCTGCTTGTTAAATTCCAGGAAAGTTTTTTCCCCTTGATTCAATTAAGTAGACCTTTGATAAGCCCCTTCCTGGAACACCCTCAACTAACCTCATGGCCTTTTTCTTATTGAGTAATAACCTAATTCTTAGAGATGTAGGAGCTGTATTGTTGTCATATGAGGAAAATCCAAGAAAATTGCAGAGAAGTTGAGCAACTGCCAAGAAATCATTTTATTGCTGAATTAACCAACTCTTGACTATCTACCTATGGACTTTTATTGTTTGGAGATTTTGGTCCGTGGCCTTATAACATAGATTTCTTGACCTCAGTTTTCTCATCTGAAATATGGATAATAAACATATCTACCTTCAAGAGGTATTGTGAATGTAAGTAAAATAAAACAGGGAAAATGCTTAGAAAAATGCTTATTATTTACAAAGTGCTCAAAAAAGCCAGCTGTTGTTATATTATTGTTGTCATAGTTAAATTTCTTTTATTAGTTGTGATATTTGCAGCCAGATGCACACTACCTGTCACAACCACTGTATCCTTCACACGTGTAGCAGGGTTACCTGCTGGCAGGTATAAATACAGTCCCTTGGTATCAGCAGGGGATTGGTTTCAGGATCCCCGCTGATGGCAAAATCCTCAGATGCTTAAGTCCCTTTTATAAAATGGCATAGTATTTGCATGTAACCTATGCACATCCTCCCTTATACTTCAGGTCATATCTGGAATACTTATAATACCTAATACAGTGCAAATGCTATGTAAATAGTTGCTGGCATGCAGCAATATCAAATATTGCTTTTTAGGACTTTCTGGAACTTTTAAAATAAATTTATTTATTTATTTATTTTGGGGGGGCTGCCTTGGGTCTTCGTTGCTGCACGTGGGCTTTTTCTAGTTGCGATGAGCGGGGCTACTCTTTGTTGCAGTGCATGGGCTTCTCATTGCAGTGGCTTCTCTTGTTGTAGAGCACGGGCTCCAGGCGTGTGGGCTTCAGTAGTTGTGGCACTGAAGTTGTGGCTCAGTAGCTGTGGCGCACGGACCCAGTTGCTCCGTGGCATGTGGGATCTTCCTGGACCAGGGCTCGAACCCGTGTCCCCTGCATTGGCAGGCGGATTCTTAACCACTGTGCCACTGGGGAAGCCCCGGAACTTTTTTTTAATATAAAATTTCAATACAAGTTTGGTTGAATCCACAGATGCAGGTCCCATGGATACAGAGGGCCTGACTGTAGTTAACAGCTCCATGGCATATACTTGTAATGGGAGCTTAGGTTTAGATAGTTTCTCCTTCAATAACAATCAAGGTGATTTTCCATTTAGTCTCATTCATTTACATAACATAGTTTTCCTTATTCTTTCCTAATTCAAAAGCACTGAGAAACTAAGCATCCCCCACCACACACCCCTCTGGAAAAAAAAAAAAAAAAAGCAAAGTAGAGCTAAGAAGAGACTTGACCTTGACCTCTCCCAGTCATTAATTTCTAATATTATACTGAAATTCCTGATATTGTTGCCAAGGTTTTAATCCCCATTCAAGAACATATGTTCATCTGATTTTTTTTTCTTTTGTCATCCAATTTAATTTGTTTTTATTATTAAAAGTTTTTTTTTGTAAATAAGCTCATTTGTGTCATATTTTAGATTCTACAAATAAGTGATATCATATGGTATTTGTCTTTCTCTTTCTGAAGTATTGCTCAGTGTAAAAATCTCTAGTTGCATCCATGTTGCTGCAAATGACATTATTTCGTTCTTTTTTATGACTGAGTAGTATTCCAACAAGGTCCTATTGTATAACACAGGGAACTAAATTCAGTATCCTATGATAAACCATAATGTAAAAGAATATTTAAAAAAAGAATGTATATATGTATAACAGAATCACTTTGCTGTACAGCAGACATTAACACAATGTTGTAAATCAACTATATTTCCATTAAAAAAATAGGAAAAAAAAGTATTTTTGAAATAAAATAACACCAAAGTATAAGGAGATTCAAGATGCTCTCTGTGTCACTGTGATATCCCATGCCTGTGTACAAATCAGCAGTACCCTCTCTCCTACATTAGATCGTCTGGACTTGTCTGACTCATGCAGAGGCAATATAATCAGAACTAGCGAATGGAGGCGTGACTGTTGCTTTGTCGTCAGCAAACACCCATTTTACTTTCCAAACTTCTTTTAAAAAGGCAAACCACTTCTTTTCTCCTTCCCCACCTCCCACTCCACCACCCTCCCATCCCCAATCTCTACTCAGTATGATTTTTACCTAACTTATGAAGGGAATAAAAGCATTCTTTTCAAGAATGACCCACTGAAGTCATGAAAGAGATCTGGAATTCAAGATGTATTCAGAATATTTCAAGGACATTACAGTGACTACATGCCTCCTTCAGTCTTTCGGGCAGTAAAACTGTACCACTTTAAGTGTAGAAATAGAAACACTGTGGTGAAAATGGGTTACAATCTGCACAGTATTATGATTTTTCATTGTTATCTTTCATTTAGCTTATAAAAATGAATAATTGCCTTAATAGATTTTTTTTTCTGAAGTCAGGCTATTCTTGGCATTACCCTATATCTCTTCTCATCTCATATAAAAGTTTAATATCTTATAAGCAAATGGTTGTGATGAGGCAAACAAAAGGAGATCGAGCAATCAAGTCAAGTTATTATATTCCTTATACTACACAGCCTTTCAAAGAAAACTTGATTGCTTTGAGTGGTTTGTACATGTTCTTGTCAAAATCGCCAAGTGCCAAGAACCCACAAAATTTCTTTAGAGCATTAATTTCATATTTAATTTGATGGACAGTATAAAGCTCCATATCTGCCATAGAAATGGCTGAAAAAGCAAGAGATTAAATCAAATTTTTATAAAAATGATTGTAACAAGAATAAGATATGAGCCATTAATTTGATCTTGTTAAAAATAGAAGACCAAAATGAGAAATTAATGGGGTGCAAATATCATGGAAAATCCAAAGACACATTAGAACCCATACTTGAGAGTAGAGGTAGTGAAGGTTCAGTTATCACACCCACACTAGGCTTCATCCTGGTGTTATTCCACACATTCCCCTTTTCACAGAATTCAGTGTATAGCAAGCTGCATGAAATTTTGGATATTGGCAAATGCATATGATTTTGCCCCCAGTTTTCTTTGTCTTTTTCGACTCCTGAAGCCTATCTTAATCTGTGGTTTATACCTGCTGTGGATTAAATGATTGTCCTCCCCACATGTCTATATTGAAGCCCTCATCATCAATGTGATGTTGTTTGGAGATAAGGTTATGGGGAGGTGAATAAGTTTAGATGAGGTCATGAGGGCTGAGCCCTCATGATGGGGGTAGTGCTCTTATAAAAGAAGAAAGACATATAAGATCTATCTGCATGCCCGATTCAAGAAAAGAAAACTTTTGGCCCTGTGAGGACAAAATCAAAAAGAGGGCTCTCACCAAGAACCCTATCATGCTGGCACACTGACCTTGGATTTTAGTCTCCAGACCATGAGCAATATCAATCTATGGTATGCCATTATAGCAGCATGAAATAAGACGATGCCTAATATGACTTTTCTGATCCTCAGGGTCAGGGTTCCCAAGGGCCCCATGCACTTGAATGGGCTTAGAGCATTCTAAATAATTAGCTTTTCATAAATAAATTTTCCTTAGCTGAAGGCCATTTGAAATTCATTATTTTTGTATAAAAGATAATATTTCTGGGTGTTATAAACAATGTAAATAAATCTGACATCACAGCCTCTTACACCACAAAAACTATTAATAATTTAGCTTATCAGAATTTTTAGCTTATCTGGTTTTTCATGATAGAATGTGGGAGGGGGAGAAAGATTTTATACTGAGTGGAGGCATGGCCACGTAAATATCACTTAAGAATTAAAGCATTGTGGGTCCTCAGCACACTGTGGAAATGAACATTGTCTCAGTATATTAATGATAATAACAGACTTCTCCCTCCTGATTTTGCAATGATCAGAAATTTATGTGAAAAGAGTGAAAAAATTTTATAACAATGTAATGAATTTTTTCTTTTTACTCTTTGTTCTCTTAAATCTTGTCACCAGCTGTAAGTTGGTGCTACTTATGGCCTCTATTTGGCAAAGAAAATTTCTCTAAAGCTGTGATGTCCCAAAGACAAAGACCAATAGTCACACGTGGCTCCTTAAATTAAATTAATTAAACAAATAAAATTAAAACTTTGCTTCCTGGGTTGCACTCACCACGTTTCAAGAGCTTCATAGACACAGCAGACAGTACAGAATAGAACATTTCCATCATCATAGAAAATTTTATCAGAGAACTGTGCTAAAGGTGGTTTTTAAGATATGGCTATAGCTGAGAAATATTTCTACATTATTTTAACTAATTTTAACCAAACTAATCAGGTAAATTATGCCTTATTTATACAAATTCAAAAGCATCTATCCCTTCTGTGATCAGGATGTAATAACTTAGCAGTATAAAAATCTACAACTATCTTCCTTGAAGATTAAAATGTTCAAAGTATTCCCTTTGAGAAAAGGAACAATATAAAGTGGCCTACAATTATGAATGAGAACATTTTCTAGTTAACAATTTTGACTCACTAACAGATAGAATAAGGTAAGAAAAACAAAAAGTTAATGGGATTAGAAAGAGAAAAAAACTAGTCATTATTCACATATAATAGGATATATATGAAAGAATATCTAAAGGATTCTATAGTTAAATATTATTTTTAGTATGTTTGTGAAGAGTAGTAAATCAATATACTAAAAAAAAAATCTACTGTGCTTCTGTATAAAAGGAAAAAAAAGAAAATAATATATCTGATTTCCAGTAACATCAAAATAAAAATACCTAGGACTAAATCTAAACAAAGATATAAAGAATTTTACCAAAACAAAATATTGAGGATCATTAAAGAAGACTGAAATAAATGAAGGAGTATACAATGTTTCTGGGCTGGAAGACTCAGTAGTATAAAGATAGTTTTCCTCATGTTGGTATCTAGATATAAAGCAAAAACTCCAAAAATTGGTGTGTGTGAGCATGTGTGTGTGTGTTTGTGTGTGTGTTTATGTATTTAAACTTACCATCTGAATTCCAACATTTCTTGTAGAAGTGGAAAGGATCACTACTATCGAGATATATTTGAAGAAGAAAAAATGGGAGAATTAACTAGTTGAAAAACATACTAAAACTGAAACAATTAAGATAAAATGGAATTATGAAGAAATATAAATTGAAAAATGTAACTGAACTGGACCTAGAAGCTGACCGACACAAAAATGGCACCTGGTAAGTCTATCACAGTTTTCGTTCTAGTCATCAAATATTTGGCATACTGTCTCTCCCAGTGATAAAATATACTCACCTCAAATGTGCAGTCATATTAACAAGCTCAAGCACCATTTTCCCTGAGTGAGCTATAACATGAATTACAGGTATGAGTGCTATTGAACTAAAAGTACAAGTTATGTACACTCCATACACCTCACATATAATTGTGGTTTAGAAGAAGTCTAGTCACAACAAACAATGCTATTTAGGAAAGAGAAAAATAAGGACCATACACCATTAGTCTGTAGCAATTCTAAAATCGCGTCGAGCAGACATTCCAAAGGACACTTATTCTGAGATTAGTGGGTAGGAATAAGCTTTTAAGGTCTGAATCTCACTCTATTTATTCCTCATTATATGATGTGTGTTTTTATGTGTTGCCTTGACATATCCTCTATGGTCTTCTCTGTCAAAAACCATGAAGGGTCTGAGATGCTACCATACTTACGACTAAATAAGGTAGCCTGGTATAGTTTCATAGATGTTAATAGAAAATTGTGACTCCTGGAATAGAGGCAAAGAATTTTCTTATTCACAGCAACTACACTAGCAAGAAAATCAACATTTTCTTGTGCCTGTCCCCAGAGCCCCAAATTCCCAGAGTGTGACACTCAGAGGGTCAGATGATCCTTGAATATACAGTGGGTTGCATTATAAAAGAAAAAAAAAAAGAAGAAATATCTTTTATAAGGGGCAGTAAGAATACTTGATTCAGAGGGAGGCATTATCTTTATTATACTGGACAGTAAACATTCCAGATTTTTGCCTGAAGAGACATTATTTCTATTTTCCAAAGCTGTTCACCATGCAAACATCATTGCAAATAGAGTCCAGAACTATATATTATCAACACTTGCATTTTTATCCTTCTCCTTGGCCACTTCTGAAGTAGGCCTTGGAGAATAAGTCCTCCAGGGAAGGTAGGACAGTGGGTAAGGAAGACTTTTTAGCTTGTTTCTTGTTTGTAAATGATTTTGGTTCCGAAGGATTTTTGTAAATCTCACACAGTCAGAAACATTTTTAGTTCAAGTTTATCGTGTCTTTGGCAGACAAAATCTTCAAATCTTAGTTTCAAAAATGTTGCTTGTTACCTATTTGATAGTATACAGCTCCATGTGTCATTAGCCATATGTATAGACTAGAGATTTCTCTTTATCTGGTTTTTATTGTGGATATTCTGAGCCTATCAGTTTGATGAGAGACCAATACCCTTACCCTGAAAAAAAATTACCGTTAAGATTACCTGGTTATCTCAACCCATTCAGGCATTTTAACAATTGGTGCCTGGATTTACCCTAGATTTACTAGTTGCCATTATGCTGAGCTCTCATTGGTCTTGGTTGCTCATAGCAATTTCTCAATTTTGTCTTTTACTGTAAATCTCAAAGTCCCTAAATTTCTGAACTCTTTCTATTCCCTTTAACACCTTCTTCCAAATAGGAGATTTGCTTTTTTCTTAGAGTAACCATATCAAATGCAGTCAAATGGAAGCCAATAGACAAACACTATTAACATTCTGTTTTCAACCTCTAATCCTAAAACCATAGTATGTGTGAGGTATATTGTCTGCCTTTCAAATCACAGATGATAATATGACCTAGTATTTTGCCTCTTCATTTCATGGATTGCCATGTTTCCAACTCTCAATAATAGTTTTCTTTCTGCCTGCAGCCAGTCATATATTTTAGGCTTTTTAAAAATTATTATTATGATAGTACCCTAGTTCAAAGTACAAGTTTCTATAACACGTTCTGTAACAGTTTCTATAACAAGCAATCCTCAAAGTCTAGCTGTTTAAAGAAAGATTCCTTTCTTACACATCACATATGTCTTTTGAGTGTAGGTAGGGATTCGCTGCTTCTAATAGTCTCTTAGCAAACTAAGCAGACAAATCAGCCTCCATTCTGAATGTTTCTGGACACTGACCCAGAGGAAGAAAAAAGTAGTAGTGGGAGAGGGTCTTGCAGCAGCAATTAAATGTTCTAACCTGGGGGAGACACAATTATTTTTCTCACAACTCATAGTCTTGACTAGTTATATACCTCATTCAACCACAAAAGGTCAGCACGTATAATCGGTGCATGTGTTTAGATGGTAAATATTCTGAAATATCTGGTCAGCAAAATTCATAATAACTACCCTACCCTGCTGCAGTGGCTCTAAGCTCAGAGCAATTTTGCCTCTCAGGGGACATTTAGTGATGTGTAAAGATATTTTTGGTTTGCACAGTGAAAGAGGGCTATGCCTCTGGCATCTAATGGGTGGAAGCCAGGGATATTGCCAAACATCCTACAGTGCCCAGAGCAATTCCCACCCCCAACAAAAAATGATCCAACCCAAAATAGTAGTGCTGAGGATGAGAAATCTTGCACTAGAAAAACTCACCTACAGGCACACCTCACTTTATTATGCTTCGTTTTATTCTGTTTCAATATATTGTTTTTCACAACTTGAAGGTTTGCGGCAACTTTGCATCAAGCAAATGTATCAGCACTATTTTCCAAGAGCATTTGCTCACTTTGTGTGTCTGTGTTATGTTGTGGTAATTTTTACAATGTTTCAATCTTTTTCATAATTATTATATTTGCTATGGCCATCTGTGATCAGTGATCTTTGATGTTACTACTATAATTCTACACCACAAACCACTCCCATATAAGATGAAAATCTTAATTGATAAATGTTGTGTGTTTTCTGACTGCTCCGCTGACTGGCTGCTACCCCCATCTCTCTCCCACTCTACAGGCCTTCATACTCCCTGAGACACAACAGTACTGAAATTAGGGCAATTGATAACCCTACAATGGCCTCTAAGTGTTCAAGTGAAAGGAAGAGTCACACATCTCTCCTTTAAATCGAAAGCTAGAAATGACGAAGCTTAGCGAGGAAGGTATGTCAAAGCTGAGATAGGCTGAAACTAGGCCTCTTTCACCAAAAAGTTAGCGAATGCAAAGGATAAGTTCTTGAAGGAAATTAAAAGTGTTACTGCAGTGAAAACATGAATGATAAGAAAGTGAAACAGCCTTATTGTTGATATGGAGAAAGTTTTAGTGGTCTGGATAGATCAAACCAGCTACAACATCCCCTTAAGACACAACTTAATCCAACACAAGGCCTTAACTCTCTTCAATTCTATGAAGGCTGAGAGAGGTGAGGAAGCTGCAGAAAAAAAGTTTGAAGCTAGCAGAGGTTGGTTCATGAGGTTTAAGGAAAGAAGCTGTCTCCGTAACATAAAAGTGCAAGATGAAACAGTAAGCACTGATGTAAAAGCTGCAGCAACTTATCCGGAATACCTAGTTAAGATAATTAATGAAGAGCTACACTAAACAACAAATTTTTAATGCAGACGAAATAGCCTAGTGTTGGAAGGAGATGTCATCTAGGATTTTCATAGCTAGAGAGGAGAAATCAAACCCTGGCTTCAAAGCTTCAAAGGACAGGCTGACTATCTTGTTAGGGGCTAATGCAATCGGTGAGTTTATGTTGAAGCCAATGTTCATTTACCATTCTGAAAATCCTAAGACCCTTTAGAATTATGCTAAATCTACTCTGCCTGGACTCTATAGATGGAACCACAAAACCTGAATGAGAGCACATCTGTTTACAACAAGGTTGACTAAATATTTTAAGCCCACTGTGGAGATCTACTGCTTTAAAAAGAAGAAAAAGATTCTTTTTAAAAGATTACTGCTCATTGACAATGCACCTGGTCACCCAGGTCCTCTGATGGAGATATAAAGTGAGATTAATGTTGTTTTCATGCCTGCTAACACAGCATCTCTTCTGAAGACATGGTTCAAGGAGTAATCTCAACTTTCGAGTCTTATTATTTAAAAAATACATTTTGTAAGGTTATAGCTGCCATAGAGAGTGATTCCTCTGATGGATCTGTGCAAAGTCAACTGAAAACCTTCTGGAAAGGATTCACCATTCTAGATGCCATTAAGAACATTCAGGATTCGTGGGAGAGGTAAATAGATCAACATTGACAGGAGTTTGGAAGAAGTTGATTCCAACCCTCATGGATGACCTTGAGGGGCTCAGGACTTCAGTGGAGGGAGTAACTGCATATATGATGGAAATAGCAAGAGAAATAGGATCAGAAATGGAGCCTGAAGCTGTGACTGAATTGCTGCAATCTCATAGTAAAACTTTAATAATAAATGAAGAGTTGCTTCTTATAGATGAGTGAAGAAAGTGTTTTCTTAAGGTGGAATCTACTCCTGGTGAAGATACTGTGAAGATTGTTGAAATGACATCAAAGTATTTAGAATATTACATAAACTTAGTTGATAAAGCAGTGACAGGTTTTGAGAGGACTGACTCCAATTTTAGAAGAAGTTCTACTGTGGAGAAAAGGCTCTTAAATAGCTTTTCATGCCATAGAGAAATTGTTTGTGAAAGAATCGATTAATGCAGCAACATTTATTATTGTCTTATTTTAAGAAATTGCCACCTTAACCTTCAGAAATCACAGCCCTGGTCAGTCAGCAGCCATCAGCATCAAGATAAGACCCTCCACCAGCAAAAGCATTACAGCTCACTGAAGGCGTAAATGATGGTTAGCATTTTTTAGAAATAAAATACTTTTTAAAATTAAGGGAGGTACATTGTTCTTTAAGACATAATGTGATTCCTCACTTAATAGACTACCATGTAGTCTATTAGTGTAATCATAACTTTTATATGCACTGGGAAAACAAAAATTCTGTGTGACTCACTTTACTGCCCAAATAATTTTATTGCAGTTGTCTGGAACCAAACCCTCTATATCTCTGAGGTACGCCTGTACATGTGGTATGTTCCATTTATATGTAGTTTAAAAGCAAGCAAAAGTAAAATATTAATTTTAAGGATTCACTTATAAGTGGAAAATGAGAACTAACTGGTAAAAAATAATTATGATAAAAGTTGAAATATTTCCAGTGGGTGGGGAAGAAAAAACATATGATGTAGGAACAGTATATGGTAGGGGCTTCTTCCAAAGTTCCAGGGAGTTCTGTGTCTTCATCTGGTAAATGGTTACATGCGTAGTCACTTAATAATGAAGGAGGGATAGAGAAAGGAGGTTAGATCCAGTAAGCCCAGTGACCTATCCCTTTCAGAATGCACATGGGACCTGATGACATGCACATATCTGGTGGGTATGTTCTGCCACCTATCAGACTGAATGATTAGCTGAATCCTGCTGCTAGAATATTGCTGCTTCTGCCACAGATGCTGAAGGGACTGTTGAGGCCTGAGTGGATACTTAAACAGAAAAGGAATAATAATACAGAAGTTTGGGAATGGAGAGAGATAAGCTGACGTGTCAGGGGTTGAGGATAATAGGGAACTTAGGCGTTCACTTGAGATCAGGCATTCCGTGCCTCTTTCATATGGTTCCCTAAACCATTAGGGGCAGGGGACAAGTGTGGCTGCTACGCACTCTTCCCTTTACTCGTGTGGCATGTTTAATCTACATAACAGAATTGGACACTTGACAGCATCGCATAGAGAAAAATGAATTTATTTGGGGCTTGATAAACCTGTACTGGAATATCAGTTCTACTCTTTACCATATATGTGAACTTAGAAAACAATTTAACAATGTCTAAGTATTTTCTCTGTAAAAACTAGCCTTGCTAATATTCAGTTACTAGGGATTTATGAGTTAATGATTAAGAAGCACCTGGTTTGAAAACAATGAAGATACCACTATATTCTTATTTAGAATAGCAGTAATGTAGTACACCGACAGCACCAAACACTGGCAAGGATGTGCAGCAGCAGAAACTTTCATTCATTCCTGGTGGGAATGTTAAATGGTAGAGCCACTTTGGAAGACAGTTTGACAATTTCTTACAAAACTAAACAATTCTTGCCATACACCCAAAAATCGCACTTCCTGGTATTAATGCAAATGGGTTGAAAATGTCTGTCCACATGGACACCTTCTCACAGATGTTTATAGCAACTTTATTCATAACTAGCAAACCTTGGAAGCAGCCAAGATGCCCTTCAGTTGGTAAATGATGAGCAAACCGTGGTGCATCCAGATAATGGAATATCATTCAGGAGTAAAAGTCAATGAGCTATTTAGCCATAAAAAGACATTGAGGAACCTTAAATGCATACTATTAGGTGAAAGAAGCCACTCTAAAAATTTTGGCTACATACTGTAGCCACTCTAAAAATACTACATATTTCAAGTACATGGAATCCTGAAAAGGGCAAAACTTCAGAGATGGTAAAAGGACCAGTGGTCTCCAGAAGTTGGAGCTGGGAGTGAGGGTGAAGGAAGGGATGGGTGAACAGAGCACAGAGGATTTTGATGGTAAAACATGCTGTATGATACTCTAATGGCAGATAAACATCTTTATACATTTGTATAAACCCATTGAATGTAAAACACCAAGCATGAACCATAATATAAACAAAAGACTTTGAGAGATAATGATGTGTCAGTGGCTTATGACTGTACCCAGTGTGTACTGTCATGGGGCAGGAAGTTCACAGAAAGTGAGGATTTGCCAAAGCAAGGGTACATGGCAACTCTCTATACTTTCTGCTCAATTTTGCTGTGAATCTAAAACTGCTGTAAAAAAGAAAGTTGATTAATTTGAAAAAAAAAAAAAAGTAGTAGTTTTGTTAAGCTGAATTGAATTTGAAAAAATATATTAAAAAGTCTAGGTTACAAAAGAGTATTTGCTACCTTGATTAGTTGGATCTCTTTATTGATTCTCATGGCATGATATATAGGATAAACTGTTCCAGTGAAGAATCATACAATTAATCACAGGGAAATGAGGCAAACAGAAAGTTAATCTAACATTAAATTATTTGAAATGTTCCCCGTTCCATGAAAGCAGGCTGAGGAACGCTGAAATACACTCCATCTCTCTTCATTTGTCTCGCTTCTTTAGAGAGAGATGTGCATAATTTAATTCAAATTGTCAGTATTTCCAGAAATATGTAGCTAACTAAGACATTCATGTCACTTTGTTTTTCTGATAACTTCCTGGAAAGTTATTCAATTAAATAGGCTAACACCCCGCTACAATGGGAGACGTCTCTATGTAAGTTGCTATAAAGCAGAGTGACTAAATCAGGCTGCTGGTGTTGCCTCTGAGCCAAGTTTTGACAGGATTTCTGACTTCTCTTTTTTTTTTTTCCCCATAGAATTTTGGTTTGTTCAAAATGTGAAAATGAAACAGAAAAGGCTGCAGCTAATTTTGTTCCATAAAAGGAAAACATGTGGAAGTGGGAAAATAGACCACAGTGCATATTTGATCTACCTGATACGTGCTGTGCCAGGTAGAATTCATTGCCAGACCTCCCCTTCCTTGTCCTACTTAGCAATACAGTCATCCCTCAATATTAGCAGGGGATTGTCCCAGGACTCCTGTGAATAATATGCAGATACTCAAGTTCCTTATAGAAAATGGCAGTGTTTGCATATAACCTATGCCCATCTTCCTGTATACTTTACCTCTAGATTACTTATAACACCTAATACAATGTAAATACTATGTAAATAGCTGTAAATACAATACAAATGTTTCCAATGAGTAGCAAGCTCAAGTTTTGCTTTTTGGAACTTTCTGGAATTTTTTTCAAATATTTTTGTTAGGAGGTTGGTTGAGTCTGGGGATGCAGAACACGCAGATATAGAGCCTGATGGTACTGAAGCTGTAGCCTGTAGACATTTTGCTTTTGCAGCTGTCTCAGTGTTAGCTTTGTCACTAGAAAGAGCTGAAGGGGCCCTACAGGAAGGGCTTTCCTGCTTCTGATGTGCTGCTTTTGAGGGCATGAGAGCCAGTAAATCAGCTTACATGAGGTCTAACAGTACTGGCTTTAGGGACTTTCGTAGGCTAGCCATGGCTCTCAGCATCCGGAAAGTTTTCAGCCCCTGGCAGGCCACTCTTGCATATGAGCCTTTGGTTGCTCCCTCTGACAAGTTTCTTCAGCCCTGGAAGACTGGTGTCCTAGTGGCAGCCACACCCTCTCCAAAGAGATCTGAATTTAAGTTGTGGGTAGAAAGATATATTAAGTCTGTCCACTTCTTGTTCACATTTCCTGGGGTTCTCAGGATAGCAGTAGCTGAGTTACGTATTTGCAACTTCTGTACACCTTATAGTTTTCTTTTAACCTTTAACTACCAAGTTAACAATTCTGTATGTAAAATTTTCTTCTTCAAATTCCTGATAGGTTTTATGTCTTCTAACTAGACTCTGATTGATACACACATATTAAATATAGCTATTGTCAGCGAAAAAATGTTGCCTGCCATATCAGTAAACAAAGGATGTTGCAGCCATCAAGTCATCACATTACAGCTGCCCCAATGATGAGCAGAACCCAGGGTAGAAATAGGATGCCTGTCATCAAGGCATCAGCCCCTGCAGCCATTCCCCCACTCCAAAGGTGCACCCTGAGGAGTCTCAGGATGAGAAGCACAGGATACTGGCCCCAGAGAGCTGAGGTGCCCATCAAAGGAATGATTTCAGTGAGCCCAGACTCTTACATCTTCCCATATATAGAAAAGTGCTAAGTTCATTAAAATGAGATGTCAGGTTTTCTTTAACTAACAGTAATCTTTTGATGTTCCAACTACCTGGTCTTTGTTGCAAAAACTCTTCTATATCCTGGCTCCTCCCTTACCTCTTTGGAACAATTTCTCAGACAGGCTACATCCCAGGCTTTAAGTTCTCAGTTTTATCTGCCAAATAAAACATATTTCTCAACTTTTAGGCTGTGTATTTTTTTTCAGTTGACACTACCTAAATGCTTAGCAATAGGAAGTCAAAACATAGTGTTATGAACCAAATTATTTGTATGACTGGAGGCTAGGGCAAAAAGCTTATTCTCTCATAATGTTGCTTTGTGACAATGAAACTATTTAAGTGGAGTATTCAAAGAGAACTAATACAAAATTAGTATCTATTAGGAGATTCATTCCAACTGTTAATGAAGGGTGTGTGTGTGTGTGTTTGTATTTGTAATATAGGATCTCTGAAAACAAATTCACTACCTTTTTTAAGATTTTATTTTATTTTTTGTAGTGTTATGTGTGTTGTTAGATTTATTTGTTTAATTCCCACTAACTTCTAATTTCTTGGAAAAATTATATATTCTGCTGTACTTACTTGCATAATTCTACTTCCCTTATTAGTAACATGTATAAAAGGAGATTATCTGGCCACTACTACATACATACATTGTTTTATAATTGTCCACTTAATAGTTTCATTTTTTACTGGAATGAGCATTGCAATGTACTTCACATATAGAAGTTGAGCAATTTTGGAAAAGAAATGCATATCCTGTCTGGTAGACAGGATAGATTGTAGAATTCTCAATACTTTTGCTGCCGCTTGTTCTATGTATATATTTTCCAAGGTAAAACCACTGATTATTTGTTAGAAGGATTGTAGTGTATGGGTATAATTTTTCTTAAAGAAGAGAATTTTCCCAATAATTCTGCTTTATTTACCATAGTGAAGGGTATCGAGTACGTGCCTGCTAAATGGTTTATCCTACTTGGTTTAGCACTGTAAAAGGGGTATCTCAGTGATAGCAATACTTCAAAATTCAAATATCCTGAATTTGCTCTTATTATCTGTTACATATTACTCCATTCTTTTGACCTTCTTTAATTCTATCCCATTCTTTCATTTTACTCTACTTTAAATCACACATTACCTACCTTTTGAATTATTGTCCTTGTTATTGCCCTCACCCCACTGTATTCAATGACTTTAAAATTTTTCAGAGGACCATAATATATAATGGAAAAAAAGTCACTCTTCTATCTTTGTGTTCCGATATAGGTTTATATCATCATGACTGACTCTTCTTTAACATATCATCTTGATCATGTTACTTAAATGCTCTAAGCCTTTCTTTAGATAACGATAATAATATGGTCTATGTGCTGCTTAATTATGTAATTATATTAGTCAGGGTTCTGCCAAGATAATGCTGTGTAACAAAGAGTTCCATAGTCTCAACAAGCATTTACTTATTGGTCAAATCTCTGAAGGTCTTCTGGGATTGTTCAGGTTCAGGTTCAAGTCAGTTTCATGTCTTTCATTCTGGGACCTGCAGTTATGCAGGCATAATCCTATTATGATAGATGCTAAAACCCAGGAGGCCATGCTAAACCAAAGTTTAAATAAAATATTTAAAAGCTTTGTTTATATTACCTCCACTAATGTTTCTTGATTAAACCTCTATTTTGCTTCTTGTGAATAGGTCCCACTCCATTGTTCCCAACAACTCTTTGCTCTGCCCTATGAGACCATGTTTGTTACATAATGTGGTCTTCTACTGTATATTCATTACCTCAAGTTGCTCACTTCTACATCCAACCTTGCAAAAGAGCTTTCCTTGATAGCAGCTAGTGTAGAACACTAGCTACAAAAGAAATTGTGTGTCTGTGTGTGCTTGTATGCATTGCAATAAGCCTGTGAAAATATTTACTTTCTCATAAATCACCAGGAAAATGCAAACAAACAAAGACATAAGAAATATGATAACACTCTCACCTATCCATTTGTCAAAAATACTTTATATTTGGTGTTGGAGAATTTTCAGGGAAACTGCCACTCACACTGTTGTAAAATGATGAGAGTGTGAATTGTTAAATCTTTAAGAGAGCAATTTGTCAGTATCCATAGTAAAAAGTATGCATTCTTTGAATACTTCATGAGAATTTATCTATTGGATACACTGACAAAAAATGTCAAGTTATTTATCTGTTTATTGCAGCATATTTACAATGACAAAAATATTAAATAATTTAAATTTCCATTAATATATAATTGCTTAAATATAGTATGTTACATAAAACAGAAACTTCAGCAATTATTGAAAGGAATTAAAAAGATCAGTGTTTATAGACATGAGAACAAGTCTGAGTTACATTCTTAAGTGGAAAAGAAAAAATGAAGGACAATATATAGTGGGTAATTTTTTATATATTAAAAAAAATGTTCAAGCACTGATTTGTTGACTGATACACATGCTGTAATAGGGAAGAACAAATCTGACTCCATATTGGATCTGTTCCTGTTACTTTAGCATTTGTAGTCTACTGCTTTTGCTACAAGTTAATCACTAAAGGGCTGTTGCCTATAGCTTAAAGTATACATAACGGGCCATCTCCGGGAACACTGCCTCCCATGCCTGAGAGTTCAGCTTTACCTTTGTTTATCTCACAGGAAACATCCAGACAAGGCCCACCTGGGAACGGCTGCAGGAAAGGAGAAATTAACCCATCCCCACCTCCCAACCCCAAGTCTGACAGGAACCAGGAAATATTTGCAGCAACTTATCACCTTTTTTACTTTACCTCCTCATCTCCCCTTCTTTGTTCTATAAAAGAAACTAGCATCCAAACCCAGGCAAGATGGTTCTTAGGGACACTAGTCCACCATCTGCTTGGTCTATTGGCTTTCCAAATAAAGTCACTGTCCCTTGCCTCAACAACTCGTCTCTCGATTTATTGGCCTGTTGTGCCACTAGCAGCATGAGCTTGGACTCGGTTACAATGTCACACAAACACACACATCCATGCTTTCATTCCACTAGAAGGAAATAAAAGGAAAAGTTAACAAGCTTTGGTTTTGGGGACAATGACTACTATTGTTTTTTTATGACTTTCAGATTCTTTGTAACTTTTACAATGAGCAATGTTACTTGAAAAAAGAAGCTAGAAAAGAAAGTTACTCTACCTATGAAGAGTTACTTAGTGATTAATGAAATATTTGCTATGTGCCAAGTGAGTATATAGTTACTAAGACTTTCTAGGATAGGGTAGTTGATGTGAAATAGAACATCATGGAGAAGGCAGGCTCTAGGCTGAATACTACATGTTAAAGAGAATGATGTATCAGATGAAGAGATGGTGGTGACCATTCTATCCAGGGGCTTTCTGTAAACTAAGTGGTTTGGAATAGTGATTGGGTGGGATACTTATGAAGTCAGTCAGTATGAGCTCAGTTCTCAGCTCTAATATTTACTAGCTGTGTAACCTTGGGCATGATTTTTATTGTTTCTGTGACTTAATTTTCTCATCAATAAAATGCAGTTGATGATAGTAATACCTACCTCATAGAGGATTTATGAGAATTGAAATATACTACACAAAAGCCTTTTGGATAACCCCTGGCAAATAGTAAGCCATAAATAAAGGTTAGATGACATTATTGTAATTAGCAAGATTGAAAGAAGCATTAACGTGGCTAAAGCAGGTTGTCTATTTTTTTTTTGCGGTATGTGGGCCTCTCACTGTTGTGGCCTCTCCCGTTGCGGAGCACAGGCTCCGGACGTGCAGGCTTAGCGGCCATGGCTCACGCGCCCAGCCGCTCCGCAGCATGTGGGATCTTCCTGGACCGGGGCACGAACCCATGTCCCCTTCACCAGCAGGTGGACTCTCAACCACTGCGCCACCAGGGAAGCCCGGCTGTCTTTTTAAGCATATCATTGACATGATAGGGTGATTGCATGAGGCTCAGTAGAACTCTATTGCATTTCTGACATACTTCATTTGCAGCTCTTTCTACACATAAAGAGCCTTTCTGATTAGAATATGAAGCAGATAGAAACTGATCACCTCTGGCTGATAGGTCAAACTTTTTTTCCTGTCTTTCTAATGGAGATTCAATAAAAGTACATAATTCCTTTGTTAATACAACTGAAGAAAAATGTTAAGAATTTGGCTAACTACATCCAAGGAAAATTTTTCTCCCTGAAACTCGACAGTTTGTTTTTGCTAGATAAGTAGATGAAATAACTGGTAAGAATTAGCATGTGAAAGCCCTTCTCACATCAATTTTAATACTAATTTGGAAAAATAATCCAATTTTTCATGTACGTTGATGGTGCATTATCATGGTTCCTAGCACGTAAAACCAAGCAAAGAAGGCTCAGTCGCATTCAGATTTACATTGCCTTTGTAATCCCTGTCTTTTCCTTATTCTTCCAATTATATGCTTCAGCAGAATTGTAAGCCACACTTTTTACTCCTACAATCATTGATATTTTGGGGGTCAGTCACCCTGTAGCACGCTGCTGCATGCTGTAAAGAAACTTTCTTATTCTCACATAAAAATAAAAGCTTAAACATAAGTAATAAATACACATAGATCAGCAACTTTTTCACACATGCTCTGTTAAAAAAAAAAAATCCAGTCTTGATTAGGTGAGACTTTATACTAAGGGAGGGAGGGATCAATGCAGTAGAGTTAGGTTTAAGGGTTAGGGTTCTGACTATCAGAAAATGCAAAGGTCTCAAAGATTCTGCAAAAACAGTTTTTCCCTTATAGAGAGGAGTGAACAAGGCTACAAAGAACTGGGTGTGGGAAAGTAGAATGAAAAGGTATGATGTGATTGGACAGTAGATCCAATACTGCTTTACTTTGAGGCTGGTCTATTCTCAGGAGGGCCCTTTAATAAGAGGGGTTGGATGCTGTCTCAGGCTGAGGGTGGACCAAAGTCTAGAGTCCTGGGGAAAAGAAGTTTGCTTAACAAGCTGTGGAAGTAAACAAAGACCAGTTAAATCAGATAAGCAAAGTTTATTTATTCAGAGCTTGCTATGGCAAGGGAGTCAGCCACCATCACTTGGGTTTGGCAGAGAATCAAAGGCAGGTAGAGACGTGGGAATGTTTTATAGTGGAAAAAGGCTTCAGGTGTGCCCTGATTGGAGGCTGCTGGCATGCAGAAGCCACAGGGCAGGCTAACTAGAAGTGGGGTTTCCTATGTGATTGGTTAAGGGTGCATATCTGGCTTTTCTCTGCTTGGTCCTAAGTCGAAAACAGGAATAAAAATTAGGTATGTCATCATCTATTAACCAAGTCCTGGCCATTTGGGGGCTGATTTTTACAGAAGTTATTGTTTAGTTTCACAGACTGTCGCTAGAGACAGCAATCAGACTTAGAGTAGGCTGGCTTCCTGGGTTGTTTGTCATAGACAGAGGGTTTGTTTCCTGAGCAGGTTGCTGCAGGTTGTGGGTCAAAGTTCTACATTTATATATGGTCTGGTCACTGTTAATTTGTATATTCCTCCTCTCAAGGCATTTTGTCCTTATGAATCAGTAAGGACAAAACAATTCAGCTAACCATTTATTAGGTTAAGAATGGGAATTTGGAGGACCTCTGTTTGTGTTTGTCATAGGTAAAAAATGGAGATATCAGGGAATCTTAAGGGAATCTTTTTTTTTTTTAACATCTTTATTGGGGTATAATTGCTTTACAATGGTGTGTTAGTTTCTGCTTTATAACAAAGTGAATCAGTTATACATATACATATGTTCCCATATCTCTTCCCTCTTGCATCTCCCTCCCTCCCACCCTCCCTATCCCACCCCTCCAGGAGGTCACAAAGCACCTAGCCGATATCCCTGTGCCATGCGGCTGCTTCCCACTAGCTATCTACCTTACGTTTGTTAGCGTATAAATGTCCATGCCTCTCTCTCGCCCTGTCACAGCTCACCCTTCCCCCTCCCCATATCCTCAAGTCCGTTCTCCAGTAGGTCTGTGTCTTTATTCCTGTCTTACCATTTGGGAAAAGTGTGGTGGGTCTTGCAGTAAGCCATTTCCAGGAACATAAAATGGTGTATGTGTGTGTGTGTGTGTGTGTGTGTGTGTGTGTGTGTGTGTGTGTGTGTGGTTCTTAATATTTATTGTTTTCCAGCATCCCAAGGCTCAGGTAAAATCCGACATTCTCACCTCTGACCATTATTTATACAGCCATATCCATGCATATGTGGATAGATATGTATAATGATGGACACAGACACCTCAAGGAAGTTAATCTGAACATCTCTATTGTATATATATGTTTAATTTTTCCATTTCACAAGGCAAAATATTTCATTTTGAATCTCTCATTTGTGTATCTGTTTTCTTGAAAAAGAGATTAAATAGGCAGGAGTACGCCTAGGGCTGTTCATTGTTCCTCCCAATGATACATTAATGAGGTATTTGAAGAAATTTAGAAAATTTTACTTACCTAATGAGATACGTGGCATTCTAAGATTGAGAATGTGTCTCAGGCCTTCATGAAAAAAAAGACTCCTTCCATATTACTGAAATTAATAGGTATCTTAGCCCACGTTGGCCATAGATGTGCTTCCTCAGGCTTTGAGACTCTTCCTCTTAGTGTGAAGGGCACTGACATCTTTTTATTCAACCCTGAGTTTCGATGATCGCCGTGACACAGTCTTGTGAAACTTCAGGGAACAATGCTTGAAACAGATATAACAGACATTATACTTTAGGATCTACCAAGATTGCATTATGATTCAGAGTTAAAAAGAAATGCAGAAAAAAATCATTCATAGAATTCTTTATTATCACTCCCACCAACTTCCTGAAATTTAACTCTATGTAGCCATAATGACTCACTAGAAGAGCCTCAGGAGATCTGAAAGCATTGCTCAAAATAGAGTGATCACCCTGGGCCTTGAGCACACCTGATCCCACTGTGACTGCGCCCTGCCCGATTTCAGATACTCAGACTCCACCATTACTTTCACTTAAGTTGGTGGCCCCAAAAGATGGGCATGTCTAGAATATCTTGAGGAGGACCTTCAACATGGCGGAGGAGTAAAACTTGGAGATCATCATCCTCCCTACAAATACATCAAAAATACATCTACATGTGGAACAACTCCTACAGAACACCTACTGAATGCTGGCAGAAGACCTCAGACTTACAAAAAGCAATGGGCTGACAGGGTCTTGGTGTTCCGGCCAGGTGGCAGGCCTGACCCTCTGAGGTGGGAAAGCCGAGTTCTGGACATTAGACCACCAGAGACCTCCCGCTCCCAAATAATATCAATTGGCAAGACTTCTCCCAGAGATCTCTGTCTCAACGCTAAGACCCAGGTCCACTCAATGACCAGCAAGCTCCAGTGCTGGACACCCCATGTCAAACACCTAGCAAGAGAGGAGGACAACCACACCCATTGGCAAAGAGGCTGCCTAAAATCATAACAAGTTCACAGACACCACAAAACACATCACTGGACGTGGTCCTGCCCACCAGAAAGACAAGATCCAGCCCCATCCACCAGAACACAGGCACCAGTCCCCTACACCAGGAAGCCTACACAAGCCACTGAACCAACCTTACCCACTGGGGGCAGATACCAAAAACAACAGGAACTAGCAATGGGCAGCCTGCACAAAGGAGACCCCAAACACAGTAAGTTAAGCAAAATAAGAAGAGAAATTTCTCTTCTCTTATTATGTAGCAGATGAAGGAGCAAGGTAAAAACCCACAAAACAGATGATCCAAAATTGTGAAAGTAGAATGGAGAAAATACAAGAAATGTCTAACAAGGACCTAGAAGAACTAAAGAGCACATAAACAATGAGGAACAATACAATAAATGAAATTAAAACTTCTAGAAGGAATCAATAGCAGAATAACTGAGGCAGAAGAACAGCTATGTGACCTGGAAGATAAAATAGTGGAAATAACTACTGCAGAGCAGAATAAAGAAAAAAGGATGAAAAGAATTGAGGACAGTTTCAGAGACCACTGGGACAACATTAAACACACCAACATGTGAATTATAGGGGTCACAGAAGAAGAAGAGAAAAAGCAAGGGACTGAGAAAATATTTGAAGAGATTATAGTTGAAAATTTCCCTAACATGGGAAAGGAAGTAGTCAATCAAGTCCAGGAAGCACAGAGAGTCCCATACAGGATAAATCCAAGGAGAAACATGCCTAGAGACATATTATTCAACTATCAACAATTGAAAACAAACAAATATATTAAAAGCAGCAAAGGAAAAACAACAAATAACATGCAAGGGAATCTCCATAAGGTTAACAGCTGATCTTTCAGCAGAAACTCTGCAAGACAGAAAGGAGTGGCAGGACATATTTAAAGTGATGAAAGGGAAAAACCTACAACCAAGGTTACTCTACCCAGCAAGGATCTCATTCAGATTCAATGGAGAAATTAAAACCTTTAGAGACAAGCAAAAGCTAAGGGAATTCAGCACCACCAAAACAGCTTTACAACAAATGCTAAAGGAACTTCTCTTGGCAAGAAACACAAGAGAAGGAAAAGACCTACAATAACAAACCCAAAACAATTAAGAAAGTGGGACTAGGAACATACATACCATTAATTACCTTAAATGTAAATGGATTAAAGGCTCCAACCAAAAGACATAGACTGGCTGAATGGATACAAAAACAATACCCGTATACATGCTGTCTACAAGAGACCCACTTCTGACATAGGGACACATACAGCCTGAAAGTGAGGGGATGGAAAAAGATATTCCATGCAAATGGAAATCAAAAGAAAGCTGGAGTAGCAATTCTCATATCAGACAAAATAGACTTTAAAATAAAGACTGTTACAAGAGACAAAGAAGGCCACTATATAATGATTAAGGGATCAATCCAAGAAGATATAACAGTTGTAAATATTTATGCACCCAACATAGGAGCACCTCAATACATAAGGTAAATGCTCACAGCCATAAAAGGGGAAATCAACAGTAATACAATAATAATAGAGGACTTTAACACCCCACTTTAACCAATGGACAGATCATCCAAAATGAAAATAAATAAGGAAACACAAGCTTTAAATGATACATTAAACAAGATGGACTTAATTGATATTCATAGGACATTCCATCCAAAAACAACAGAATACACTTTCTTCTCAAGTGTTCATGTAACATTCTCCAGGATAGATCATATCTTGGTCACAAATCAAGCCTTGGTAAATTTAAGAAAATGAAATCGTATCAAGTATCTTTTCTGACCACAATGCTATGAGACTAGATATCAATTACAGGAAAAGATCTGTAAAAAGTGCAAACACATGGAGTCTAAACAATACATTACTAAATAACGAAGAGATCACTGAAGAAATCAAAGAGGAAATCAAAAAATACTTATAAACAAATGACAATGAAAATACAACAGCCCAAAACCTATGGGATGCAGCAAAAGCAGTTCTAAGAGGGAAGTTTACAGCAATACAATCCTACCTCAAGAAACAAGAAGCATCTCAAATAAACAACCTAACCTTTTGCCTAAAGCAGTTAGAGAAAGAACAAAAAAACCCTAAAGTTAGCAGAAGGAAAGAAATCATAAAGATCAGATCAGAAATAAATGAAAAGGAAATGAACGAAACAATAGCCAAGATCAATAAAAATAAAAGCTGGTTCTTTGAGAAGGTAAACAAAATTGATAAACCATTAGCCAGACTCATCAAGAACAAAAGGGAAAAGACTGAAATCAATAGACTTAGAATGAAAAAGGAGAAGTAACAACTGACACTGCAAAAATACAAAGGATCATGAGAGATTACTACAAGCAACTCTATGCCAATAAAATGGACAACCTGGGAGAAATGGACAAATTCTTAGAAAAGCACAACTTCCCGAGACTGAACCAGGAAGAAATAGAAAATATAAACAGACCAATCACAAGCACTGAAATTGAAACTGTGATTAAAAATCTTCCAACAAACAAAAGTCCAGGACCAGATGGTTTCACAGGGGAATCTTATCAAACATTTAGAGAAGAGCTAACACCTATCTTTCTCGAACTCTTCCAAAATATGCCAGAAGGAGGAATACTTGAAAACTCATTCTATGAGGCCACCATCACCCTGATACCAAAACCAGACAACGAGGTCACAAAGAAAGAAAACTACAGGCCAATATCACTGATGAACATAGATGCAGGAATCCTCAACAAAATACTAGTAAACAGAATCCAACAGCACATTAAAAGGATCATGCACCATTATCAAGTGGGGTTTATCCCAGGAGTGCAAGGATTCTTCAATATACACAAATCAATCAATGTGATACACCATATTAACAAATTGAAGGATAAAAACTATATGATAATCTCAATAGATGCAGAAAAAGCTTTTGACAAAATTCAACACCGATTTATGTTAAAAAATCTTCCAGAAAATAGGCATTGAGAGAACTTACCTTAACACAATAAAGGCCATATGTGACAAACCCATAGCCAACATCATTCTCAATGGTGAAAAACTGAAACCATTTCCTCTATGATCAGGAACAGCACAAGTTTGTCCACTCTCACCACTATTATTCAACATAGTTTTGGAAGCTTTAGCCTCAGCAATCAGAGAAGAAGAAGAAATAAAAGGAATCCAAATAAGAAAAGAAGAAGTAAAACTGTCACTGTTTGCAGATGACATGATACTATACACAGAGAATCCTAAAGATGCTACGAGAAAAATACTAGAGCTAATCAATGAATTTGGTAAAGTAACAGGATACAAAATTAATGCACAGAAATCTCTTGCATTCCTATACACTAATGATGAAAAATCTGAAAGAGAAATTAAGGAAACACTCCCATTTACCATTTCAACAAAAAGAATAAAATTCCTAGGAATATGAGAAAACCATAATTCAAAAAGAGCCATGCACCACAATGTTCATTGCAGCTCTGTGTCATACAGAGTGAAGTAAGTTAGAAAGAGAAAAACAAATACCGTATGCTAACACATATATATGGAATCTGAAAAAAAAATGGTTCTGAAGAGTGTAGGGGCAGGGGAAGAATAAAGACACAGATGTAGAGAATGTGCTTGAGGACATGGGGAGGGGGAAGGGTAAGCTGGGACCAAGTGAGAGAATGGCATGGACACATATACACTACCAAACGTAAAATAGATAGCATGTGGGAAGCAGCCGCATAGCACAGGGAGATCAACTTGGTGCTTTGTGACCACCTAGAAGGGTAGGATAGGGATGGTGGGAGAGAGATGAAAGAAGGAGGGGATATGGGGCTATATGTATACGTATAGCTGTTTCACTTTGTTATAAAGCAAAAACTAACACAACAATGTTAAGCAATTATACTCCAATAAAGATGTTAAAAAACAAAACAAAACAAAACAATATAACAGAGTGATTGTCTTGTTTGTGAGGACATCTCTTTCGTCACCTAAAAGTGAAATAAATTAGGGGGTGCCATTTCTACTGTTGCTGACTCACTGCTTAACCTATATCAGAGCTGTATACACATATCAATCTTTTGTTTGTTTGTTTGTTTGTTTGTTTTGTTTTGTTTATTTGCGGTACGTGGGCCTCTCACTGTTGTGGCCTCTCCCGTTGTGGAGCACAGGCTCCGGACGTGCAGGCTCAGAGGCCATGGCTCACGGGCCTAGCCGCTCCGCGGCACGTGGGATCTTCCCGGACTGGGGCACGAACCCATGTCCCCTGCATCGGCATTCGGACTCTCAACCACTGCGCCACAAGGGAAGCCCCACATATCAATCTTAACATGATGTGAGGCTTTCAAAGTCGAGCCATAAGTCATTTTGAAAAAAGGAATCCAAAAACTGGAAACAAAGATTTTTATATAGGAGGCAGCATTCTAAAATTTAATTTTGAAAGAATGTCATTTAGAAATGTGAGATGTAAAATGTGTGACATGAAAGAGCTAGTGGACAACACAAGGTCATGTGAAGGCAAGTATGAGAGAAGTGGATTAAAGAAGTATATCCTGGTGTCCCAGCGTGAAAGAGACCACTTATATCATGGCTAGAGAAGCTCCCAGTCTCCCCAAGAAATGTGACTACGCCTGATTAAATGTTAAAGTGTTCCATGTATATATTTGAATCCTCAATTATAAATGGGAAAAATAACCAAGTGAGCAACTGTGAATCATTAATCTTTGCATATGAAGAGTTTTTGCTTGTTTATTTTAGATCAGTAGGGATCCATAAATTGAGAGATTTTTAGAGAAAGAAAATTTTGTAAAAACATTGTAATGAATAGTCAAGGTCCAAATACCCAAATAAGGGCATCTTTAGGATGAGATACAAGAAGGGGAAAAGCAGCAGAATGGGTAAATGAGAGACACCAGATAAGTTTCACAAAATATAGCTCTGGCTGTAAATATTAAGAGAATTTTGCTATTAGTTTTGAATCAGATTCTAAAAGAAACCAAGTTTAATTGATTAGATTACTAGAAAGTTGACAGCTTTGAGAGCAAAGTCCAGTTTTAAAACATAAACAAACTTCAGCCATATGTTTCCTGTGTAGACAAGAAAGGGGAAGCAGAGATGAGACAAGTGGGATTGTAGCTAAATCTGTTCCAAATTTTCTGTTTATTCAATTTGCCTCTACAAATAAATGCATAGCAACTAGACTGACATAGTGTATTCTTTACAAAGGCTCTGGGTTTGTTTTGTGTTTAGTTTTAGTCATTTCTTTAATACCAAACATTCAGGTGTTCATTTGAATAACAAAACTGTCACAGATGTTGTATGCACCCCATCTATATCCCCTTATCATTACCAATTTGATGTAAAATCACCTGACTTCCAACTGCTAGAATCTGTATTCTTTTACTAAGATCTTTGTCTGGCTAGAGCAAGATTCACACCCTTAGCACGAGACCATCTGTGCTGAGGAATTGGGAGCAGTGCTTAACCAATATCTAAAGGGAGGTGATGAAAAAATACACCCATCTCCTTGGTCCTTGGAGGCATGACCATTGCACTGGCTTCTAGGGTTTCCGCAGCAGAATTAAACTTCAGTGATTCACAGTGGTAGCTGGCTTGATAATGTGCCTTCCCACCGTTTTCTCATTACCCACCCCCTACAGTTTCCTTCACCTTTCACATAAACTAGTTGTTAGAGACCATGGCCTCAAGATATACCTGGGGAACTCAAACTAAGGCAAAAAGCAAGTCATTTTATATAATGTAAATACTATATCTCAGTTAAATCTTCACACTACAAGAATGTTAGGACAAAAGTAACCTGTTGGATGATTAATTTGGATCTCTGAAATCTCTGGATCGAGAGAGAGCGAGGCTGAGCCCTTGGGTATTTTAGTGGATGTGAGAAATAATACTCATTCTGGTGCAGCTATTTTCAAGAAGCAAGGGATTCTGTGAGCAGCAACTCATGGTTGAAGTTGTGATATTGGCACATGTACTGAGCCATCACTCTGGCCTCCTCTCCATATGCACTGCACAGCTGGCCAGGCTGCCGGAGGAGCCTTCTGTAGCAGGACAGCCTGCTGGGCTTGAGATAAAACACACCTGCTCTTCACTGTTTCCTTCTGGGACCTTCTATGCTAAATGGGATGATTTCTTTTCCAATAAACACTGGGCTCAGTTATGGGCATCCAGCAGGCAGTGGGTGCCAGGACTGAAAAAAATGGCAGGATCTGCAGAGTGAAATTGATAGGACATTATTCTAGGTAAAAAGAGAGTTGTATCTGCCAATTTATATTGGTCTCATACCCACTAACATTACTGAGATATCCACAATCCTTAAAAGACTTACAGGAGAAAAATAAGCTCAATTCTCAAAGGACCAGAGATTTTCATTTGGTTCCAGTTGTCCACTGCCAGTTACACAGCTTGATATTGGGATCCTTCAAGCAAAAATGTAAGGAAGACCTACTGGAAAATTTAATTGCTCTATAAGTTGATCACCAGTGTCCTTAAAATTCGGAGTATATTTAAGCAGTATATTTACCTACGAAAAATTAAAATAATCCAGCCAACAGTACTCTACGGTTCAAATTATCCCAGATTTTTTTTTTGTGCATTTTCTATTTATAGACTCAAGGATCAGAAATAACTACACAAAAAAGCTAGATGACTCTTGAATAAATATGTAAGTTTTGCCTAATATAAACATTTCTAATAAATGCATTGTTTCATGGTGTCTCAGAAGCTGTTACTGAGTGTCCTAGCCTCTTATAAACCAGAACAATCTGAAATTTAGGAGAGAGGACAGAGACCACATCCCTAAAATAGCTTTGGGCTGGAGAGATTGTCCCCCTACTTCAGTTTCTCTGCTAGAGACTCTTTCCAAAGGTTAGCTCACTGCTCCTATACTGTAGAGACAACAGAACCCTTGCACGATCATTCTGATATGTGCACTGCAGGATTTGGGATTTACAGAAACACTAAACTTGAGTTTTTTTGATCTCCTATAGTTAGTTATTCTTTGCTCCCAGGTATCCTTTCATTTGACACACAAGCCTGGTTTACAATAAGGCCACATTTGGCTAGAACATAGCTGCAGTTCACACACGTTAGAAAACCAAATACAGGGAGGAGTGAGGCTTTCACAGTTTTCTTCAGGATCCTATGTTAGTCTTCAAGAAGTCATTACATGACAATGTTTCCTCTCCCTCATATTGAAAAATTAAGAGAAATTTGCTAAATTCAGACCAAGGGAGAAGTGAAAAATTGTGTGACAATTAATAATAAGGTTAAGGAACTCTAACGATTAGGTAATTATAGAGCTTTCGGTAAATTATGCCAACATTGTGTTTGCCAGTACTTTACTATAGCTCCTTCTAATGATAACTTCCATCAGGAGTTGTTTATAAATGTCTGTGTGCATCATTTTGAGATAAAGAAACTCATGAAAGGATAGCTCAATTCTCTCAGCAATATTCAGTAGAAATATAATGTAAGGCACATATGTGATTTCAGAAGTTCTAGTTGTCACTTTAAATTTTTTAAAAAAGTAACGTTAATTTTAATGATATATTTACCCCAATACATCCACAATTGTTTTTCAAGATTTAATCAATATAAAAATTATTGAGATATTTTACATTATTCTCTGTATTCAACCTTTGAAATCTGGTGTGTAACTTACAATTACAGCACATCCCAGCTTGGACTGGCCACATTTCAAGGGCTCAATAGTCACATGGGTCTAGTGGCTATCATGTTGGACAGCAGGTCTACCTGGTATCTAGGTACAAAATCCAAGAATGAAAAGTGTTGCTACTTTCAAGCCCAGTAAGACACTCAATTGCTCTGATGGCATTTTGGGGAAAGAAGGAAACATATAAACAGTGATGAAAACTCACAGCAGATAATGCCTTTTTCCAAAATAAATAGCTCACATTTAAGAATTAGGTCTACTGCTCAGCACTGTATATCTTGGAATCATCTCAACTTATTCCTTGGCATCTGCAGAAGGATACAGTGACTTTTATTGCTTCTGGGACATGATTTGTTTGGCATTTGAAATGTAAACAATGACAAAAAATATAGAAGGTAAAAATATCAAGGGATTTTTTTCATTGTACATTTGGGAGTTTTTTGAATAAGAAAGAGTAAGTTCTTTTTTTTCCCCTCCATACCAGAATCAGTTTGTTACGATAGCATCATGACTACAAAGAATGCTACAAAATTATTTAATAGGGCATCTTCTCCCCTAATAAATTGCTTTTATAATCAGTGGAAAAAGAAAATAGAAGTCATTTTAATGGCACCATTTTTGTTGGTGTTGTTTTTCTACTCACTGCCCACTACAAAGAATGAATAAGTGCATTGGCTTCGATTTGGATGCCCTGGGCATGAAACTGTCCTGCTTTGTATCCTGGAAAGAGAGCATTCCTAGTTAATCTGGTATAGCCATGAAGCAACAACAAAACATTTGAAACTAGAATGCTAGTTCCCATAATGCTTATAGAGATATAAAACATTTTGTCAGGATATTAATACCATTTATATATTTCTGACCATTTGCAGCAAAGATGTGAAGCTAATATAAGTTATGATTTTTTTTCCATTTTCTTATTGGAGTAATTTAGTGTTTCTTTCTAACCCCTTGACTTCCTTCTTCATATTCCTTAAGGGTTTTGCTCAACAAAACAAAGTGTATTTTCCTCTCCAGGAATGTTCCCACCACCTTTGTTTCAATGGAAACTATAATTGGGGCTTTCAATTTGTGAATATTTACTTCTTAGCTTAACAGGACCTGTAAGAGTCAATCAATAAAATCTCAACTACAGAAAACCAGGTTATAGTGACCAATATTCTATATTAAGATATATCAATTTTTCACAAATTGTATATAATACTTCTTGCTAAGCATGAAGTAAAATGCCAAAAGGACTTGTAATAACTCATGAAAAATAAAAAGTATAAAAAGGAAAAACATCTTTATAAGAACTCTAGGAAAATAGCAAGTTCTATTTATAACTGGATCATAATACATTTAAAATGAAGTTAATTCTGAATTTTTTTCCTAATTTTACCAATAGACATGAGATATTAAGTTAGGTATAAAGCAGATTCAGAAATCCTTCCCCAGCCATGGGATCTCCCTCTACAAACTTCTGGAATGTGTGTCGTTATTGGAAGAATTTCAAATTCAGAATATATGAAGTCACATGACCTAGGAATTTTTAGGAATATGATGTGATAGAAAAGAAATGGGAAAGAATGTTAAAAGTTGATGAGCAGGAGACATTATTTCAAAATTCCTTTAAATCATTTTTTAAAGCCAGAGGATAGTTTAACCAAACCTAATATTGAACTTTAGTTAGTAGAAAGAGTTTGGAAAAATGTGTACTTTTGGAAACGGTCTAAATTACAATAGGTATTAGGAAAATATTTTCCTAAAAATAAAAAAGGAATTTCATATTGGATGAAGACCCACTCCTGGAAACATAACCACTGAAAGTACATATTATGTAAAGAAAAAATATCCACTTGAAACCAGCAGTGATGAGAACATATGAGTGGAAAAGAGGAACTGACCAGAGTCATACATTTTAAGTAAAGTGTAATGTTCATAATATTTATAAAATCCATATATATATTTTTTTGTTTGTTTGTTTGTTTGTTTGTTTTTGTTTGTTTGTTTTTTTCTGGCCAGGCCAGGTCTTGATCTGAATTTGGGCATGACACAGATGAACAGGATCATGCCAATGAAGATGAAGCAGATGATAATAAAAGCGTGGCCCCGAGCAGCCAGTTGACTGACGTGTGTGCGCTGCTTCAGCAGCCCAGATTCTGTCTTCAGCTTCTCCCGGTTCTGGTCGGCCATCTTGAGTGATGGATGTTATATATATATGGATATATACACATATATAATACTTTTTGGTGCATGTGTGTGTGTGTGTGTGTTTGTGTGTGTGTGTGGTTTTCAATAGGTTAACATGAAATCTGTTTCTTAAGATGTATTTTCCTACAAGATCTTATGGTTTGCAAAATGATTTTTCCTACCCTGGACAGTTTTATTTGCTTCAACAACTTGGCTTTGCAGTGATTACTTATGCATATTTTGTACCATATTTTCCAGTTGTCATCATTATAATATAGACAATACAGTTTTTTAGAAAAAACTCTGGCCCCAAGACATTATATTCACAAGAGAGTTCCAAAGTTCCTGCCAAGGCGTATTTTCTTTCCC
>NW_006783631.1:923252-927382 GCF_000442215.2 Lipotes vexillifer
CCTCATATTAATCATACCTAAAAATCAACATTCGGTCTCCATTATTTTTGCACAAATATTCCAAATACATTTATATTTAAATGTCTCACAGCTAATTCCTGTTTCCTAGAAGTTCTGTTTGGCTCTGTAAGACTTGGATGTTTAAACAGCCTCACTTTTACACCATTGCTACCCAATAATTCCCCACTAAAGGTTAGTATTTGATTCAGTTTTCAAACAGTTCCATATTAGTGTGACTAGAGAAAGAGATGTAAATGCCTTATGAAACAGAAATACTTAAAAAAAAATACAAACAAGCAACTCTGTTCAGAGGGTATATTTCTGTTCATTAATTGAATTAATTAATTAGTTAATACAATATTCAATTACTGAAAATAACTTAATTATCCTGAAGCTACTATGGACAGGATAATGAGCTAGTGATTTGATGTGTGGGTTGGGGGGATATAAAAATGAGTGTGTTTGTGATATCAAGGAAAGTTTAAGCTATTCATAAAGACAAGCTATACATAAATAACTACAGTACAAGAAAGAAACTAATAAGTACCATGAGAATGGATGGAAGTATTTTGTACTCAGATGAGAGAGAACATACTCAACTGTCATGATTGGAGAAGATTTCCTGCAGTAAGTGACATATTAGAAAGAGATAAAAGAGGAATAAGATTTAAACAGAGAGTGCCACAGCTAATATGAATAAGAACAAGAGTTCAGATTTGGAAAAGCCCACGTTGCATTTGGAGAATAATGCCCACAGTGAGGAGAGCAGAGGGTCCCTGCAGTAGGGTAGTAAACAATTTTGTGAAGGGCCCAGGAGTTAGTCCTTGGTTGAGGTAGACCATTCACAAAATTTGAGCAGAGAAATCACCTTACAAAACAGTGTTCTTGGAGGGGCACATACTGTCTGATTATGGGGAAAAGATCGGTGGCAGAGCCTTCTAGGGTAAGGCAAATCCTGTGAAGGATGCAAAATATATTATGAAAAGCAATCAACAAAGTGTTTGCCATGAAAGAGTGGGAAAAATCAAATGCCCACTCTGAGAGGCTGGTGAAATCATTAAAATGGGAATGAGAGGCTGAGGGAAGAGCTACTATGTGAGGAAAGACAATCTAATGATAAAGTATAGACTGAGTGCAGGTGTGCAGCTCTTCCATGGACCAGAAAATTGACGATTAGAGCACCAGAGTTATCTGGGTCATTCCAGATGCAAGTCTTTATTTATTTAAGCATAATATTTTGTAGGTAAATATTCACTGATGTTGAAGCAATTCTTGAAGATTAAGAGAGCTGTCCAGAAGAAGTATGATAAATAAAAAAATATGGGACATCCAGGGGCACAAATCCCATCTGTGCTCTGGCTGGTTATGTGCATAAAAGCAAAATGGGGCAAAGAAATGGAATGTATTAAAAATCAGAATGGGTGTCAATTCTTTTAAAGTTCACACTAATTTCCTTATACTTTACTTGTATCTAGTCCTGGGATCCTGCAGATTTTTGGTGAATATTCATCAAAATGTGATGTTCTGTCACATAGCATTGAGATCAAGATTGAGAACACAGAGAAAGAGCTGAACATGGTAAAGATGAAATACTCAAGGAGGTAAGCCGTAGTTAGAGAGAAAGCTGTGCAAGGATCAGAGAAAGCAGTGGTCCAGAATTCATCTGAGAACAAAATTCTGAGGTTCACAGATTCTGGAGTACAGAGGAAAGGTGAGGTGTTCAAAGACCAGGGAAACAGGTATGTACCAAAGGGCAGAGCAAACCAGCAAGAGGCACCTGAAATGAGGCAGTAACTTAATGCCCAGGCAATGTCTGGCTGGTATGAATTTTACATGCATAAGGTAATACTGAAATGTCATTGTAGGGTTTAATTTATTTGCTCAGGTTTTATTTTCTTATTGTTTTGTAGCAGCTGTTAAAAATTCTTACAGAATCTCTGTATTCCATTGACACTAAACTTTGGCTACTTATTTGAATGACCTGAAGAGCCTTAAAATGTACTAATGACTGGGCCCCTTCCCAAAGATTCCAGTTTAACTCTCCTGGGTGTAGTCTGGGCATCTGGAGTTTTGGAAACTCCTCAGCAGATTCCACTAGCATCAGTGGAGAGCTCCTGCGTATGTAAAACTGACCACAGCTGTGCTGCTCACAGGGGAGGAGAGTAGAACTCTGTGGCCAATGTTTATCTCCTCCCAAATCCAATCTAGCTTGTGAAGCAGAGTCCCTGGGAGATGCTTAAAAGTACAGAAGCCTGGTCCCACTCCAAATCTATTGACTATGAATCTGAGTGTTGAAGGTAGGGCAGAGCATGAATGATTCTGATACACAAATCCTGTTTAAAGCCCTCTGCCATACCTCCCCTTAAACCATACTTATTTTTTTAATTTAGGAAACATCTATTTAAAACTTTTATTTAAAAGGACACTTTACATCACATTCTTAAATGGAAATCAAAATCACTTGTCATACATGATAAAAAATAATGTAAATAAAACAATATTATTGAATTATACTGGAAACTGTTGCTTGTGAAAGCTTTGAGCCCTGCACTTGTTTTTTTTTTTTAATTGAAGTGTAGTTGATTTACAATGTTGTGTTTGTTTCAGGTATACAGCAAAGTGATTCAGATATATATCTATAGATATATAGATATATGTTTTTTTTCAGATTCTTTTCCATTACAGGTTATTGCCAGATATTGAATATAGTTCCCTGTGCTATACAGTAGATTCTTGTTGTTTATTTAATTAATTTATTTATTTTTTTGCAGTACGCAGGCCTCTCACTGTTGTGGCCTCTCCTGTTGTGGAGCACAGGCTCCAGACATGCAGGCTCAGCAGCCATGGCTCACGGGCCCAGCCGCTCCGCGGCATATGGGATCTTCCCGGACCGGGGCACGAACCCGTGCCCCCTGCATCGGCAGGCGGACTCTCAACCACTGCGCCACCAGGGAAGCCCTTGTTGTTTATTTTATATACAGTACTGTGTATCTCTTAATCCCAAACTCCTAATTTATCCCTCACCCCTTCTCCTTTGGTAACCCTAAGTTTGTTTTCTATATCTGTGAGTCTATTTCTGTTTTAAAACATACTTTTTAAACCACTGCCACAAATAAAGATTTTGACTTCTGTTGAGTTTCCAAGCTTCTTCTGAAAGATAATACTTTCACCTGCTTAGTTCTGATGATTCAGTGCTATTTGTTTCTAACTCTATATTAGATAATAACACTAATTACCATTAATTAAGAGTTATGTGGCAAGATATTTCTAGTCCCTGAAGATACCAGAAGAGTCAAACCTTGGTCCTCATCCTTAATGATCCACCACCTAGTGGAGGAAAAACAAGTAAATATTTATGACATAGTGTGTAAGTGCTCTAAAAAACCTGGGAGGAGCATGGAGGATGGGTACAGGTAAGGAGAAGGTCACCAACACTGCCCGAGGAGTCCAGGTGGAAAAGCTTCCTTGATGGGACACATCAGGAGGAAACTCTGGGTGGCTAGAGACAGAAAAGTAGTGTGTTAGAGAAGTAGGAAAAGAGGCCAATAAGCTAGGAAGTAGAAAACACTTTAACTCATGCAAATTTCAATATTTAATCAAGACATAAACTGCTGTCTCTGGGGGCTTCGTGATGCCTCTGTTTCCTCTTCTCCTTTGGAGTTCTGACTAATGGAATATATGCCTAGAGCTCTATTTGTTTGGCACAGGACACATAAAAGGATTCAAGAAGCAAGTCAGTGCCTTTTAGGACCAGCATCTCTGCTTCCTAGTGGAAGAGGACTTAATTAATTTTAATCTCTGGTCAAACATGATGGCTAATCCTCCCTTTTGGGGAAATGGATTGAAAGTGGGTCACAGGGCCCAGGAGAGGGGGCAGAGCAGAGATTTCTCTCTCAGTCCTCCTGTGACAAAGACCATGAGCTGCTTATTAATATTCATTCTTTCTTACTTAGTAGCATAACAAACCCATATTTTGTTCAGACTGACAATGTGTCCAGTTTAGAAGCAACACTTACCAGTCCTACTTGAGGCATTGATATCTATGGGACAGACTTCTAACTTGTGTGGTGTTACTGGAGGTTGCTGGGTAGAGCTTGTGGACATTTTCCCTACAAGAGGGGCACACTCCA
>NW_006783631.1:927416-960041 GCF_000442215.2 Lipotes vexillifer
TCCCTACAAGAGTGGCACACTCTAAGGATGTACTAACTTTTATAGTTGGCCTTGCTGCTTCCACGAACCTGGAACTCAGATGTGATGGCCGCAGGCACAGAACCATCATATAAGAACAAATATGAAGGTTAGTAGCCTGAGTCATGCATAGCAACATGACATATGATGCCAGTACTGAATAGTTTATCTTGAGACTTACCCTTACTAGAGGGAAATATAAGTTCCTTAATTTGTTTAAGCCACTTTTTTGGGGGAAGGAGTGTTGGTGTCTCTGCTACTTGTAGGAGAATTATAATTCCTAACTGATACTCTTTTCCACAGGAGAAGAAATGACAAAAGTAAGTCCCCTTCTCCATCTATAAGGCAAGATTAAAAAGTTTGGTATGAAGGTACAAATGCTTTTCTTTCTACTTAAGGATAGTATGTAAAATTTATTGCCTTATAAATTTGTGTGCTGCACCAAACTCCAGACCAAACAATAGCTGGAAAAAGCACTCTTTGTTTTCTTGGCCTTGCCCTGCAGCATGCATGATCTTAGTTCCCCAACCAGGGATAGAACCCGTGCCCCCTGCAGTGGAAGCATGGAGTCTTAACCACCAGACCTTCAGGGAAATTCCTGGAAAAAGCACTCTTTATAACCTAAAGGAAGAAATGACATTACAAGATCCTCAAAACTCTGAATTAATTCTTGAAACAAGAGAAAAATGTCATTCTTAAATAATGCTGATAAGACTAGCTTACCATTTCCTGTTAAGTCAACTCCTAAAATTATTTTGGAGAAAACTTCTTCCAGGTTTTCTCAATTATTATGTGAACAGTTTGGAAAAGGTTGCCTCAGGCAATGTTCATGAGATATGTCAGTCCCTTAAATGGAAGTGACAGCTGCTGGATAATGTTGGAGTTCTGGCTTTTGCCTTCTGTCCACTCACTGTGACAAAGTCGTGATGAGTCACCTTATTCTATGAGCATAGACGCATCCCTTATGAGGAAGAACGAGAAAAATACCAACACTATTTCTCTTTTAAAATTGACTGAGCAATTGTAAGAAATCTGCACAATTACCCTCACAAGTTTTTAAGGAGCTGCTCATCATTGCGGACATCTCAGGCTTTCTACGGTTCTGGTTTAAAGTGCATGACGGAAACAACCTAAGTGCCCGTCGTCGGATGAATGGATAAAGAAGATGTGGCACATATATACAATGGAATATTACTCGGCCATAAAAAGAAACGAAATTGAGCTATTTGTAATGAGGTGGATAGATCTAGAGTCTGTCATACAGAGTGAAGTAAGTCAGAAAGAGAAGGACAAATACCGTATGCTAACACATATATATGGAATTTAAGAAAAAAAAATGTTATGAAGAACCTAGGGGTAAAACAGGAATAAAGACAGAGACCTACTGGAGAACAGACTTGAGGATATGGGGAGGGGGAAGGGTGAGGTGTGTTAGGGCGAGAGAGAGACATGGACATATATATACTAACAAACGTAAGGTAGATAGCCAGTGGGAAGCAGCCGCATGGCACAGGGAAACCGGCTCGGTTCTTTGTGGCTGTCTGGAGGGGTGGGATAGGGAGGGTGGGAGGGAGGGAGACAAAGAGGGAAGAGATATGGGAACATATATATATGTATAACTGACTCACTCTGTTATAAAGCAGAAACTAACACACCATTGTAAAGCAATTATACCCCAGGGAAGAGATATGGGAACATATGTATATGTATAACTGACTCACTCTGTTATAAAGCAGAAACTAACACACCACTGTAAAGCAATTATACCCCAATAAAGATGTTAAAAATAAAAAAAATAAAAAAAATAAATAAAGTGCATGACGATCCTCAAGCTCTAATGATCAACTTTACAATAATGTTTTGCACAATGATTTAGGGATGCAACATTAGGCACTGAGCTGGCATTACTCAATGGTAAAAATATCCCACCATAGGGACCGAATGTTCAAGGAAAACATCAACAAAAAGCAATTTTTATTAACGAGGAAAAGAAATTAAAAAGAAGTGTTGGGGGGGCGGGAGGTGGTGGTGGGAAGAACTGGGAGATTGGGATTGACATGTATACACCAATATGTATAAAATGGATAACTAATAAACACCTGCTGTATAAAAAAATAAAATAAAACAAAATTCAAATATAAAAAAAAGAAGTGCTGTTTTCCCCCTTGCTTCTTTTAATAAAGAATTATATTTTATAATGTCTCTGATATTCTGGTATAGCTCTCAGTCCTAAGAATACCTGGAGCTTGTGGACACAAGGGTTTAGAATTCTTATATCAAAATAGTGGGTGCATATAGTGGGTTTGTAGTCCCGCTGTGAGATCCCATCAGACTTGACAATTTTCAAAAACGCTTTTGCTAGAAGCAGTTGTGTAAACTTGGGGCGGCAGCCAAAACCAAATTATTTTTTAATTTAGTGAAAAGTCAGTTTGCATCTCTTTCTATACTTAAGGGATCACATTTTCCAGATTATTATTGTCTTTAAAGACGATAGCAATTAGAATATACTACTGAGCCCATATCCTTATTAAGTCTCCTGAGAAGTAAATTAAAGAATTTCACAACCGCCTCCATGATATTTCGGATTAAGATAGAAGTAGACTTAATATTTCTGGTGTTTTAACTGGGAAAACCACTGGATACATTTTATTACTCATAAACTCAGCATGGCTCGGGACAAGAGGATGATTAGGAGTGCCAAGACTGTTTTTCCATACTCTACTCATTTGATAGGGTTATGTGGCCTTAGTTTCACACATCTTAACTATTACGAGTATCAACAAAGCAGAAAACTCCATTCTTGTTCTGCCAGCCCTATTTACTCAAATATCAATTCTCCTCCATCAACAGGCACATTTTTGTTTTTATTTTTACCAAAGCTGAGTACAACGAAAACTCTTCTCTCCTTTTGCCACTCGCTTTATATACATCTCTTTTTGTCTTATTATGACTGACTTTAGCTGGAGACTGTGCAATGCAGAGCTAGCACCAGGGATCAGGAAAATGCCAGTGTGTGAGAGATAGGTGGCTTTCACTAAGCCCATTTCCCAGACTCCTTTACAGCTAGACATGTCATACACACCCTTCCCTTTCCACCAACTTGATGCAGGTGGGTTTGGTAAACTTGGAGGTCATGTTTTAAAAGATGATGAAAGGCTTCCCTGGCGGCGCAGTGGTTGAGAGTCCACCTACCGATGCAGGGGACACGGGTTCGTGCCCCGGTCCGGGAAGATCCCATATGCCGCGGAGCGGCTGGGCCCGTGAGCCATGGCCACTAAGCCTGCGTGTCCAGAGCCTGTGCTCCGCAACGGGAGAGGCCACAACAGTGAGAGGCCCACGTACCGCAAAAAAAAAAAAAAAAAAAGATGATGAAGACCTGAGACAGAAGAAAACTGAGTCTCTAAATTATCAACTGGAGGAAACCTGCCTGCCAATTAATGTGTCCAAGAAATGAAATGTCATGTTTGAGCCTTGATATTTTGGGAGATTTGATTGTTACACCAGCTAAAATTACTTTAAGTAAGCAGAAAAAGAATCATTAGTATTCTGTTATCTCAGTGATATCCTCTTCATTTTGAAGGTCTCTTAAGGGAACCTGTCTCTTCCTTTCTTAGTTATTTATATGAAATCTGCCCCCACCCTTGTCTGCCTATGATCAAGATTTACACACCTCTTCCAATAACCCCAAACTATTTCCTCTCTCAAAACTGACCTATTCCTACCTCATGTCTTCATGGACTTTTTTTTTTTTTTTGGAAAAATAAGTAACCCACTCAAGTGTGTAAATACCTAAATGTGATTGAAAACATTGTCCCTCAAGTGCTAACACCTTTACATTTTTAAAGCTTCAACCCACTAATTCAAATTAATGACTAATATTAGAAACATATATCAAGTGACCAACTTTTGGAAGCCACCCTAGTTCAGGAAGATTTTTGGTCCTTCCAATCCACATCTTATAATGTGTTTCCTATATAGTAATGTGCAAGGTGAGCCCTCAGCCTGGCAATCAGTTGGTGGCACCAGGTTAGGGGTTATATCCTCACTAGATCAATCATATCCTCACCACTGCCATCCTCCCATTTACTCACCACACCCTCTGACCAGTCATGAAATCTATATTTTCTAGAGATTTTGAAATTGCTATTCTTTCAGTACAACCATGAACTACCAACTTGTTTCCTCCTTCCTCAGATACCCTGATGACCCATGAAGCAGGAAGCTGGGGTGATTTCATTGAGGGATATGGATGGTTCTTCTGTCAATTTCCCAACTTATGAATCAGTTAGAAAATACTAAAGCCTACATTAGAATAAACTAAAGTCTGTGACTTCATGGAGATTTACCAAATAATGCCCTGCCCTTAAACTTGTCTTACTAAAGTGTACTTGATTTATTAGAGAGATATTCAGTTGAGAAAGTCAGGTCCATTGACACAGTAGGTCAAAAGCATTCATGTGCTCTTCTGAAAGTCTGCCCACACAGCTGCATACAGAGTGGCTATCATGTAGGCGATTTTTTCCACATAGACGTCTGTCTGGATAGCACAGTCTGAACAAAACAGAATCTATAACCCTAGAAATGCCCAATGGCCTGTATTACTCTGTCTGAATGCCTACATGGGTCTAAAAACCTGACAATTGGGTTGTTAAATGGATAACAGCTCAGGCTTCACTCTGTCCTTCTTAGAAAATACTTGGTCTGTTTCCCAGCAAGCTTGTGAAAGTACACAGGGACTGAGAATGCTTGCCAAAAAGCCTCATCTTATCAGGACCCCTAATATCTAATTCATTTGTATATGGCCCCCCCAGTGCATTAGAGCAAATTGCTAAAAATGCCATAAAAAGAGTTATTGTAGGGTTATTGAAGTTCTGATAGGTGATTGATGCCTTAATTAGGCCTGTTAATAGGCTTCATAGTGGTATGTTGTAATAACTAAACAGTCATGTTGGGATTTAGGGTCACTATATTAGTTTGTTGACTGCCACTAAATGAGGTTTCCTTTTCATAACCTAATTATAATTTTATAGCTAACTCATAAACTTAACTCCGCTCAAATACTGTTTAAAAAGCTCAGAGAGGTGCTTATTTACTAAGCTTTGAGCCACTAAGCTCTAAGCCGTAAAAATTGAACTGCAGCTATTACTATTCTCAGTCTTGGTAATAACTCCCCTCTAAATAATGCTCTACATTTCATAAAAAAAAGAAAAGGTAAATTACATTAGACAAAAGAGAAAGTTGTAAGTATGCATATAGTAATATAAAATTACATTCATTATTTCTATCAATTAAAAGAGAAAAATTGATAAGTGCTTTCAATTCTCAATGTTACTATGAGGTTAAGCCTAATTCCAATAAGAAGTGAGAGATACCAAAAATATATTTGGTTTCAAAGGCTGTATAAGAAAAACAAAATGCTTAATAATTGAAATTTAATATGGGAGAAACTCCTCTCTTTTTTTAACCTATACTTATTTTATTATCTTATTTAATTCTGTATTTGACCTACATAGACTTCAACATTTATTACATTATTAACAAAAGAAACATTTTCTGCATATAAAAGAAAAGGAGCCTGCTTAAATTCTGATCCCTGAATATTAAACTTAAATATTCTGATTTTATTTTCTCTTACTCCTAAAAGATGCTTTCAATGTGACCTTCCATATGCTACATCACTTGTACCAAACAGTACCAGTGGACAGGTAGGGATGAGAGACAAAGAAACCCATGCTTATTTGTGTCAAAGGGCAAATCACTTGTAGACCCAGATGCCTTGATTCTGTGCATTAAACTTTTTTGAAATGAATCCTCATAGTATATTGATGAAGTGAGTGAGCAAAATAGGAAGATATAATTAAAAATGAAGTTTTACAAATATGGTCCCTCTGCTATAACAATGGAAGTAAGATGAAAATCAGGCCCCACCCAGGGGCCCCTGAGACCCAAGGTCAGTTTGGTAGTGGAATTCCTGGTACTTATGGAGAACATGGATGCAACTGGAAGACAGCATTCAATGGTGTGATACAGAGGCCGTGCTAACTTAAAATGGAGATGCTGAATCCAAACCAGAGAGCTTAGTGGTCCAGAAAAAAAGTGGAGATAGGGAGGTGGGTAAGATAGGTTAGAAATGAAGCAAAGCAAAAACCAAGAGAAAGAAGTTTCAGAGTAAGTGAATGATGGATGAGAAGGCTCATGAAATAGTACTCCTAAGTTTACAGTAGAGTTTTACATGCCCCCAACACATGCCTGCAACCAGATGGTACAAGAAGAATCCTCAGCGAGAGTATAGACCAGGCTGGTGTTTCAGGATTGATGATTAGGATAACTCATAACCAGGATGTGCATAAGAAAGTCCCAAGTTGGCAATTAGAGAGGACAGTCACTTGGTCTGATAATTTGACAAAATATATGCTCAGAGTCTGTGTGTAGTACACTATTGTTTGCATATATTATGCTCATTTTTATCAGCGTTTAATTTAAATCTTTCTGTGTCTAGATATTACAAAAATCTTGTGAACAACCTTGTTTTGGAGAATGACTGCTTAAGAGCTATTCATTTTCAAAATATGATGATTAATTAATGTGTTCATTCATTCTTCAACAAAGATTTCTGAGCACTGTGTGCCAAGCCTGGTAAAACACACGTGATAGCATAGTAGAGATGCCGCAATCAAATCCTGAATCCAGCACTTACTTGATGAATGACCTCAGACAATTCTGAAACATTTGGTACCTTAGTTTCCTTATCTTTAAGATAGAAAGAATATTAACTACACAGGGTTGAATTGAGTATTTGTTAAAAGAAAAAGAAAATGAGCTGACTGAAACACAGCCTGGTACAGTGTAAATAATTTGGGGATCATTATTATTATGAAAGAAAATAAGCCATATTTCTTGCCCTCAAAGAAAATATAGTTTAACATGAAACAAAATAAGTTATATAATAGAGGCACAAAAACGTTTTGGGGAGTGTGATGTACATAAGTGGTAGTATATGACATACTAGCTGGTTCAAATTAGTATGAATTCTAACGAATCATTCTCCCTCTCAAGTCAGTCATTGTGATGATAGGCAATGGCCTTGACTTCTATCCCAGCCCAAAGACCTGTGCCAGTGAAAGCATCAAGAATAACACATTAGAGAGGCAGTGAAGTTTAACTTCTAAACCTGGATTCTGATTCGGGAAGCAGGTGGTATAGTGGAACGGACATGAACTCAGATATAGATTTCAGTTCTGGTTCTAAAATTATTGCCTGGTCAACCCAGAAAAATTTGATAAACTTTCTATATTTTCTTCCTCAACTTTTGCTGGATATTAGTTATTCCCCACAAGATTTATTAACCTATTAGAGATGGTCAGAAAATGGTAGCTGCTATATCTCATCATTATTTAATATAAAAATATACATGACAAATAGGAAATTTAAACATTTCATTTCTTTGTTTATAGCCTTCAATATGTTTTGAAGGCCTTTAAGACAAAATCTCAATCCCTAAGCATAGTCGTTAAAGACCTTCTAGACCTCATCCCTCCTCATCTGCAGACTACTTTTATCACCCACCACCCCCTGTCCCCGCACCCCTAGCCCTTGCCCCATATTCTGCCATTTTGTCACCAAATTTTAAAATCAATACTGGAAAGAGGCAAATGCTGGTAGAAAGGAAAGTTGCTTTTAATCCGAATGCCAGCAATCTGGGGAGATGGGGAACTTAGTGTCCCCAAAAAACGCTTTTGAAGATTCTGCTCAGCCATGAAAGATTTTAAAGGAAAAAAGGGAAGTCATCTCAGTTAATCACTGAGATGGGGGTCAGAGTCTTCATCATCCCTCACTGTGTGCAGGCTTGTCAACTCCTTGTGATGTTTCTTTCATGTTACCTTGTTCACACAGTTTGTTGGTCAGATTACTGAAGGGGAAGCTAGGGGAGAGATCCGGTCATCTATTAATTACTTATTCTTCATTTCTACTTCTTTGATCTATGGAAGGAACAAACAGCTTAGACAAGGTCTTGTGTGATCAAAAGATTTGAAAGGTGTGCTAGGGCCGGAGATGTGTAGAGCATGGGGGTGCGTGGTTTAAGCTTAGTGACAAGACAGAAGGGGCCTCCTGCAGAGAGCTCTTTCCTGTAAAGAGCTCTTTCCTGACAAAAGCTGCTTACAATTTCTCTGTGACTTTGCTCACATGCTGTTTACTCTGATAGGAAGGTCCTCTTGCCCCCAAAGACTCATTATTCACGATTTATCTCTCTCAAGAAACTTTCACTCTCCCATCTCTACACAAAATGAAGTTCTTCACTTCAAAGTATTCATGAGCACATATGTCTTGGTGTTTTATTGCAGTTGTTTCTCTACTTTTCTCTTTCCTTGACTTGAATTCCTTAAGATAATAGACTGCCTTTCATACCTGCCTCTTAAGAAACCTAGCACCAAACTGACCACATAGAAGTTGCTCAATAAATGTTTGTGGAATGAATGAATCAGTGTCTTTGGAAAATGTAAAATATGAGTAGGCGAAATCAGATTATGAACTTAAAAGTCCCCTTAAGATGCTCAAGGAATTTGACAAGAAGGCCCTCCCCTCCTGAGAAGGCTCTTATAGTTTTGGAAGTGTTTGCACTCAGAAATATCTGGCTAGAAATCTCAGTTAAAGTAAATGCATCTTTGGCTCTGGGGAACAGAGAGGGCTCTGAGGTAGGAGGTGTGTGTCTATCACCACCAATTAATTTTTACTTAGGTACTCTGAGCATTGGGCTTAATAAATTCTTACTTTTTGCAGACTCTTTTATTGTCAGGGTGATTTTAGCTTAACCCCAGTGAGATCTTTTTAAAATACAAATCTACTTCATAATACATCTAAGGACTTCTGATTCCAGATGTTTTTTTGAACTGGCATCCTCTGGGAAAATTAAATTTAATATGTAGGCAATAGCCTGATTAATTAAACTTAGGAAAAAACCATAGTTTCTTTCTCTTCCTCTCTTTACTTCCGGCCAAAATAATTCAGTGCTTTTAGTTGGAATTACCCACACAATTGCTTCTCCTCCATTTTATCTGATGGAGGAAGCCTGACCACTGGCAGTTATTACCTGACCCATTTTCTTCATGGTCAGTGATCTTTTGGTTGAGAACAAGAATTCATTCAAATTAACTCTAGCAAAAAAGGAGGAATTGTTTATAAGAAAAAAGGGCAATAAGTATAGTCAGACTCTCAAAAGACTCGATTTGGGACCTGGAAAACAAGAAACAAAGCTGTTTCTCTCTTCGTCTTTTAAGAATGTATCATGTATTTCTGTCTTTATCTGAGAATTTATTAATTTTTTTCTCAGCCAAATGCTTTTTTCCTGCCTTTCCATATAAGTAGTAGAATGCGGTTGCTTCACAACTTGTCAGTTTATGTATCTTCTCAGTTTGAATATCAAAAGAAACTAACTACATATCATCTTTCAATCCTAGTTTCAAATGCTTGGGAGAAAGAAACTAATTAGCCCAAATGGGTCAGTGGTCTACCTCAATCTGCTGTAATGACAGGATGGCCATGGTCATGGGGGATCCTACACATGGCAGGGTTAATCCTAGTCAAGTCTGGAGGCACATTACTCACATTTCTTAGGGTAGATCCAGGTGGAGCAGCTGCCTACCACAAAGAACAGTATTTCTATCCGACATAAATTGGTAGTTTGTATTCTGTAATTACCCTGTATCAGTATATGTTCACCACAGTGAATCAAATGCAGGGAACGAGAATCACAGACCGTCTGTATGACTTAGCCCTGAAAATTAGAGATAAGATTCTCTTCCTTTTCTTGGCCAGTGCTTTAGACTAACCCACTATGGCCTAATAAATGACAGTTTTCTAACCAACAATCAAATATCTACAAAACAAGATGTAGTCTCAGTACTCCTTGAATTTTCCATTTGAACATTCTAGAACTCTCCTCAAGAGAGTCTCTGTCTTTTTTTTTCTTAAAGTAACTTTTATTTATCTCTAGCAATATGCGTTTTACTTGTAATCTATGCATTTAATTTTCATAAAAATCTGGGTTATGTATAATTTTATTTCATACCATTTTATATATAAGAAAACAAAAGCACAAAAAGGTTAAGTAATTTATGCAAATCATACAGTTAGTAAAGGACAAGGCGGGTGGTGAAGGGCTAAAATTAAAAATTGAGGCTGGCGTTGGAGCCCAAACTAGCACTAGTGGGTATCTTCATCTGTCTTTATTAGTCATCTTCAACTTCCAGCTAATTCAATAAGTAAAGTGTCTATGATAGAATTCTCTCTAATTGATCTCTTTTAACCAGTTCACTAAGTCAAATGTGCTTTTCACGTCTTAACAAAACAAAGTGACTAACGTATCTGTGTTTTTCTTCCTACTATTTGATACATTCCTCTTTATGTCTGTTTGAACTCACAATTATGTAATTTCATTAACTAGGGTATAGATTGATTAAATAAAGTAATTAAATGTTACTTCTATAAAAAAGAAGACATATTTTCCAAGAACTTAAGAAAGATGAACTTCTTATAATAATAGTATTTTAAAATAGGCTTAGAAAACATAATATAAAAATTAGGAAAAATGTTAATTCCACAGAATAACATGGTTAAGAGTAATTAACAAAAATCTTTAAATTCTTGCTACATTTTAAATATTTTATAACTGAGAAATGTATATGGTGTACTATTGACATAACTATGCAAAAAAGCTGTGAATTTCAATCCATCACGAAACGTGTCGAGCTTATATCAGAATTGTCGAATACACATGAAAAGAAAACATTTGAAGGAAGCATATGTCTATTTTTCAATTCTATCTCTTTATTTTATTTTTTCATGGAAAACCATTTATTGAGCACTAACAATTTGCCTCATGTACATTATATTTTTTATTGTTTAAATGTATTTTTTAATTTTTGTTTTATTTATTTATTATTATTATTTTTTTGCAGTACGTGGGCCTCTCACTGCTGTGGCCTCTCCCGCCGTGGAGCACAGGCTCTGGACTCGCAGGCTCAGCGGCCATGGCTCACGGGCCCAGCCGCTCCGCGGCACATGGGATCCTCCTGGACCGGGGCACGAACCCGCGCCTCCTGCATCGGCAGGCGGACCCCCAGCCACTGCGGCCCCAGGGAAGCCCTAAACGTATTTTTTAAAGTGTACAATTCATTGGACGTCAGTTGTCAGTATTCACCACTAAGTCCAAAATATTTTTAACATCCCAAAATGAAATCCTGTACTCATTCACAGTCACTTGCCTTTTCTACCTCACCTAATCCCTAGCAACCACTAATCTAGTTTTTTTGTCTCTATAGATTTGTCTATTCTGGACATATAAATGAAATTATACAATATATAGCCTTTGGGGTCTGACTTCATTAGGTTATAATATTTGCAAAGTTCATCCATGTTGTTACATGTGTCAGTACTTTACTGATTTATATGGTCATTATATGGTTATATCACATTTATTTAACCATTCACCAGTTGTTGGACATTGAATATGCCTCCACTTTTTTTTTCTTTTGCTGTTATGAATGAGGCTGCTATGAACATTTATGTGAACATTTATGTACAAGATTGTGCGTGAATATACATTCCACTTATGTTGAGTGTGTGCATGGGAAAGAAATTGCTGGGTCATGTGGAATGATGGTTAGTTTCATTTGTCTAATTGACTAGACTATAATATCCAATTATTCAATCAAATATTAATACAGGTATTACTGTGGAGGTATTTTGTAGATCTCGTTAGTATCTATAATCAAATGACTTAAGGTACAGGAGATTATCCATGATAATGTGAGTAGGTCTCATTCAATCAAGCCATAGGAGAAAAATTGAGGTTTCTGTAAAAAGAAGAAATTCTGCTTCAAAACAGAAATATCAGTCCCTCCCTGAGAGTTTACAGCCTGCCAGATTGGCCTATTAGTTTTGGATTTGGCAGCATCCACAATCATGAAGCCAACTTCTTGAAGTAAATAAACCAAACATATATCAAAATGTTTGTTTCTCTGGAGAGTACTGACTTATTCAGACTTCGGTACTGAGAGTTGTTTTGAGGCACAAACTTTTTTTTTTAATTGAAGTATAGTTGATTTACAATGTTGTGTTAATTTCTGCTGCACAGCAAAGTGACTCAGTTATACATATATATATTTTTTTTTTCATATTATTTTCCATTATGGTTTATCCCAAGATTTTGGATATAGTTCCCTGTGCTATACTGGAGGACTTTGTTGTTTTTCCATTCTATATATAATAGTTTACAACTGTTAATCCCAAACTCCCAAGCCTTCCCTCCCCTACCTGCCCTCGCCCTTGGCAACCACAGGTCTGTTCTCTGTTAGTCTGTTTTGAGGAACAGAATATTAAGGACAAGTTTTCTGCATTTGTTCTGTTTTTTTGGAGTTGATTCTCTAGTCTGATTAAATTTCAAGGCACTGATGACTATTTCCAGTGATAAAGAGAGCACTAGTAGTCCACGTGGCAGTGATGTGCAAAATGACACAATTTCCCACTTCTAATCAAGCACTTATAAAAGGTAAGTTTCTGGGTGACCATGTATTTTATAGTTTAGGGCATTTCTGTAAAACTAATGAGTATAATGATATTGGCTGGTTGCTCCTAACTTCTGGAGAAAGTAGGAGATATAAAGATGCTTAGGACTTCACATTCCCATCTTAAGCTTTGCATAAATGACCTGAAATTTTCTGTCTACCCTGAAAGAATCCATTAAGTCCCACAGCTATAGGGCTGATATTTCTGAAAATCAAACCCAGACTCATTGTATAATTGGTTGAATCACAACACAAGTTGAACTCCTAACCTCTCAAGGAGATTCGGTTAAAGTGAAAGCATTAGTTGTGAAAAAGATGGGATCATGAAAATTAGAATAAGGACATGTGGTCATATCCCATTGAAACTGGGGACATCAACCCCCTGAATTCCACTGTCTTTTTTGGCTGTAGTCTGGCACACATTTCTGAGGAGTTCAGCCTCTTCCTGAGGAGTTTAAACCAACTTTGCCTGAAGAAGCCATAATGACCCCTCTTTTTTTCCAAGACCTAAAGCTGGACTCATGTCCCAACAAACCCAGAAGGGTAAGGTCAGTGGTGAATTAGAGAGAGATGATCTATACATCCAAAGAGCCATACAATCAATTTTTCCAAAGTATATGAACAGAAACCTGGGAAATATGTGTAGAAATTAATGTTAAGGGTGCAGAATAATAGCGGTGGAGAAAAAAAAAATGTTGGATTAGGCCAAATTAATTCATATTGGACCACTAAGCAGAGAATCTGGATTCAATGTTACAACTCAAGAGGTTAGAAAGTGCTCTAACATGGGTGAAACATGCACCAAGATGTGGTCTACACTAAAAGAAGCTGAAATGCCAAAACAGTCTTGGTGTACCATAGAAAAGGGGTCCAAAGGCTTAGGGAGATTAAAATGGTAGAATGGATTTATCATGTAAGACCTGGTCACTAATGTTGGTTGGGTCCAGAAGACACACCTTTCACTATGGCTCTGAAAAATGAATTTATAAAGGGTGTCCCAGCTTTCTTGAACATCTTTGTGGTTGTTCTTTTCTGTAGGCCAGAAACTAAAGTGGAAACTGTTGCCACTGAACTGGGATTGTTAAATGCAGTAGGGGAATAAATGTACCAGGATGGCAGGAGCCAGTGGCCACACTTAATTGCCGAAGACAAGGCAGGCATGGTTGCCTTAATAGACAGAAGGTCAAAGCAGTAATTAAAACAGTGTGACTCACAGAGACCTAAGACACTGGCCAGTTGATCATGGTGTTCCTAGAAGAGAATTAAATGTACAGTCTACTAAATTCTTACTTGATCTATATAAGCAGAAGACTTCTAGGTCAAGTGAACAGAAGTTCAACTTGACACCAAAATAGAGTCATGAACTCTCAATGATTTCCTAGATTGGATCCAGTTTACAGACCTAGACCCCTTGAGTAAAGGAAAGGCTGGACCTACTTACAGAAGGATCTTATTTCCTTAAAATTGATAATTTATTATACAGAGTGTACTAATAATCTTCCTCTGGGCATTTTCCAAAAGGGACCTACAGCCTTTTACTAGGATTACTATTCATGGGCAAAAATAAATTGTCAGACTTGGGATTTCTAGACACTAGCTTTGAACTAACACTTATTCCAAGAGACTATCAGTGCAGAGGTTCGTGGAGGTCAGGTGATCAATGGAGTTTTAGCTTATGTTTGCCTTATGGTGGGTCCACTGTGTCCCTGAACTCATTCTCTAGTTATTTTCACAGTCACAGTATGGATACTTGACATAGATGTACTCAGCAACTGGCAGAATCCACTTACATTTGAAATAATTATTGACAGGTAAGAACTTACTATTGCCATTTTGTTAATTGTTTTTTGACTGTTTTGCAATTCCTTTGCTCCCTTCTTTCTCTTTTACTGTTTTCCTTTGTGGATTGATGACTTTTGGAGTGGTATGCTTTGATTCCTTTCTCTTTATCTTTCGTGTATCTACTATAGATTTTTGCTTTGTGGTTATACTGCTTATAGAAAATATCTTATAGTCATAACAGTATATTTTAAGCTGATAACAACTTAGCTTCAATTGCATACAGAAACTTTTTGCTTTCCCACCCAACATTTTATGTTTTTGATATCACAACTTATATTTTTATATTGTGTAACCATTAATAAAATATTATATTTATAGTTACTTTTAATCCTTTTGTCTTTTAGCCTTTATACTAGAGTTAAAAGTGATTTACACACCACCATTACATACATTAGATAATTCTGAATTTGGCTATATATGTACCTTTACCAGCGAATATTATACTTTCATATATTTACATGTTCCTAATTAGCATGCAATTGTAAGCTTTTTGTAGGTATTCTTTTTCATTTTTAGGACTTTTTCTCTTCAGTTCCTTTTTCTGAGAATTTTTATCATAAATCGATATTGGAGTATTAAAGTGTTTTCCTCTGTTAATTAACATAATTATAAGATTTTTCTTCTTTAGCTATTTGATATGGTGGATTTATTGTTTGTTTTTCATATGTTCAACTAGCCTTGAAAACCTGAAATAATTTCACTTGGTCATGGTATTTATTTTTTTTGAATATTTTGGATTTTGCTTGCTAATATATTGTTGAGATATTTTGCATCTAGATTCATGGTAGTTATTGGTCTGTAGTCTATTTGTTGGGGGGCTGACTTCATTTACATTTGGTATCAGGATAATACTAGTTTTATAAAATGAATTGGACAATGTTCCTTTATCTTCTTTTCTGTAAAAGATTATATAAAATTTGGTTAATTCTTCTTTACATATTTGGTATAATTTTCAAGTGAAATCATATGTGATTGGAAATTTATGTTTTGGGAGATTTTAAATTATGAATTTAACTTAATTTATGGTTATAGAGCCCCTCAGGTTGTCCATTTAATTTTATTTGAGTTTTGGTAGTTTGTGGTTTTTGACCACAAATGGTTGTTTTGACCACAAATGGAATAGATCCATTTCTTCTAAGTTGTCAAACTTATGAGTGTTAAGTTGTCTCAAGCTATCTTTAAAGGTTGTAGGATCTCTAGTGATATCCTCTATTTCATTTCTGATAATGGCAATTTTTGTCTCTTCTCCTTTTATATTGTGAGTCTTTTTGGAAATATGTCTTCTTTCCTGGTTTTCAAGACTGCTATTTTAGGACGGTGCTTGGAAATGTTCACAGGATTAACACAATATTCTTGTTTCCTTATTTTTCCCATAAATGTTTTATATCCTTAGAGCACAAGCAGATAAATTGCATAGTATCTTGGAGCAAAGAATGGAAACAGGGGCTTAGCCTCTGCTCAGTGATGGAAGCATTCAAAGATGCAAATGAGACTGTAGTTAAGATTTTGACAGTATTTGTCCAGACTACATAGAAGGGTGGGTAACTCTAAAAACAAAAGAAAAAGAAAGGAAAGAGAAAGATAAAGAAGCGTTAATGTGTCTGTCACATCAAATATCATTTTGGGTGTAGTTCACTGGAGTAACTCAGATAGGAATCAGATTGCTAGAGGTCCAGGTGGACATAGGTTGCAAAGAAATACAGGCAGCAGATTCCCACAAGTTGATCCAAAAGTTAGAAATGAGAGCAAGAAGAGAATAATAGAGGGGATACTTATAAGAAAGTGAGTGAATTTTTTTCAGTACAGTAAAATGTGTGCATATATTCAGAAAATTAAAGGGAATGACAAATTTCCAATGACAGATAATTAAGAGAACTACATATATTTTTGCTTAAAAAGTGGTTTCAGACATCTGTTTATACACCCTTTAATTCAGCTGGTTTTAAATGCTAACATCAAATAAATGAAATCAAAATCAAGGTATTTATTTTATCAACCTTTTGAAAATTTTTCATGTACAGCTTTGGCAAATGTAACTCCAAACATCCCAACAAGAGCATCATGCTAATGTGGGGACCATTTCCAAGCACTGTCCTACAATAGCAGTCTGGAAAACTGGGAAACAAGATTCTGTAGTCACAATGAGGATAATGTTATTGTCAAAGAGAATAAAAGCAAATGATGTACAGGTGGCTTTAGGTCAGACAACCATGTGCTTGCATCTGGGAAGTATTCCAAAGGACAGGTCCTAAAAAGAAACAGCTTTGGCAATGGACAGGGTAGATAATCAGGCAAGCTCTGTGATTCTAGACCACTTACAATTTAAAGCAACTCAAGTGAGAAACTCCAACAAAGATACTACTGCAATAATAAAGCCATAATTATTAGCATTTAAAAAGAGAACATTAAAATTAGACTCAATGTACTGTATCGGTTCTCTTTAAAAATGGAACACACTGTTTTTATTATACTCAGAGTAAAAAGTCATCCCCAATATAATAAAAACAAAGTTATACTGGAAATCTGGAGGTCAGTTGAGGTGTGGTAAAGTCATCTTACTTTAATATTTTGATATATTTAAAAAACATGGCTATTTGTTGCCTAAAAATGAACTCAGAACATTTGGAGAAAGTAATCATATCTAGATTTCTTGGGATGCATTCTTTCTGTGTTAGTCAGCTCAGGCTGCCATAAGAAAATACCACTGACCAGGTGGCTTACACAACAGATATTTATTTCTCGCAGTTCTGGAGGCTGGAAGTCCAAGAACAAGGTGCTGTCCAAATAGGTTCCTGGTGAGAGCTCTTTTCCTGGCTTGCAGATGGCCTCCTTCTCACTGTGTCCTCACATGGCAGAGAGAGAGAGAAAGAGATTTTTCTTAGAAGGTCACCAATCCTATCGGATTAAGGTCCCACCCTTATGATTTTATTTAACTTTAATTACTTCCTAAAACCCCTATCTCCAAATACAGTCATATTGGGTGTTAGATCATTGATATACAAATTTGGGGGCGGGAGACACAATTCAGTCTGCTGTACATTCTAATGGTTTATTTGAGTAAAATTCTTTAGCGTGGCCTGGTATGCATGGGGCCTGGGGCCTGGGGCTTGGGCTATGTCTCTAATATTTCTGTTCATTCTGTTTAAGCATCCTGACTTCTTAATGTTTCTCAAAATGCTAAATATATTTTCCCCTCTGCCTGCTCACACACTACTTTCTGTGCTTAGCTCATACCCTTCAATCAGATCTCTGCTCAAACATTACCACCTTATTTATTTTTTTAGGTACTTATTGTTTACTTTTATCATGAACATTGTTTTGTTCACTGTTTATTGTACAGTAAGTACTAAATAAATGCTTGTTGAATGAATAAATAAATCCTGAATCAAATCCAGAAGACAAGCATTTGGGAAACAACTCTATTTTGCTTGCATGCCAAGGAAGACCTGAATGTCTAGCCTTCTTCTTGGTTGTTCATATGTAAAAGTCTTATGGACTGAGAGAAGCCTCGTGAGAGAAAGTAAGCCATCTCCCTCTCTCTGGCCCTCCCAGTCCAGTACCCATTCATAAATATACATATCTAACTCTCAGCTCAGTTATCAATGTAATCAACAATTCATGACAGTACAATTCTTACTCATTCATATGTCCAGTTTGGGACATGCTTTCCCAAAAGTATTAAGGGATGTCATTATAGAGGAGTCTTTCAAAGGGAGCATCAACAATTACAGTCTCATCTCAGGAAATACAAAGTTCATTTACCAAACAGCTAAAAAAAGAAACATTCAGTGATCTTGGTTGGAAAAAGCAAAGTTGACTATTGTTAGTTTAAGTAAGGAATAATATTCTAGAAACCTGTTAGTGAAAGTGAATCCACTGATGACCCATCATAACCCCTTTGGAATGTGTCAACTTTCTTGGTGACAGCAAGGAGCAGTAAGAACAATCAAGGTAGCAGGTTGACATACTTATAGAAACCCCAAGCAATTACACAAATCATTGCCCTAGAGGAATGGCTCCATCTTCACCTAGTTCTAGCATTCTTTCCTGTGCTGCAGTCGTCAGGTATAACACGAGGTCATAGAAATAGTTGACACTACCCTAGTTATGTTATCAGAATGCAATAACTATTCTTTTTGTTGTTGTTTTTGCCATGCCGCAGGGCATGAAGGATCTTAATTCCTTCACCAGGGATCGAAACCATGGCCCCTGAAGTGGAAGTGCAGAGTCTTAACAATTACACCTCCAGGGAAGTCCTGCAATAACCATTCTTAATTATCAAACTCAGCATACTTTCTTTGATTTATAATCAGACACTTATTCTCCTGTCATTTCTTGCTTATCCATTTCTCAAAAAAAAACAACCTTTCACAATTCTCTAGACTTCCCTTGGACGTGTATGGGCAACCTAATCCAAACATGCTGGTTATTTCAGTTGCATGTGGCATATCTTCTAACAATATATTTGGCATGGAGAAGCAGTTATAAAAATGCACACTTAGAGCATCCTTTTCTAATTTGGCCAAGTTTGAACCCCATTTGAACACAAATGAGCCACCTTGTTTATCTCACATCTGTCAGTCAACTATATTAACTCATTTCTTTTCTTACTAGCCAAAGTAATTTCAACACAGTGTTTAAAATCACCCAAAAACTTATGTACATATGACCATCTTGTGCAATGTTCCTAACTTTCAAATAAGTGACATTAACTTTTTAACTTATAAGATGATATTTATGTTTCACTAAGAATTACCATCAATTTTTAGATAATACATTTTTTTATACATAATACTATCCTCTCTTTAATGAGAGGGGGACTAAGCACAGAGAGATTAAGTACCTTGCCCAGGGTCTCAAAGCTGGTTGGGGGTAGAATCAGTATTTGAAGCAGATCATACAACCCCAGAAATTCTCTTTTCATCACTATGCCTTTCTGCCTTTCAGTGAAGGCACTGATTGATTGAACAATTTGTCCAATATGTTTTTTTATGCACTTTATTTGATCTTATGAAGGACTTTACAGAATGCATGGGAGACAGAGAAAACAGACTTGGGAATAACAGGAACGTAAAATATCCCAGAAGTTTATAAAATTAAGGAAAGTCATAGCCAGGAAGTCATCACTTTGGTGACTTCAATGTTAATCCCAATATATTGTAACTTTTTTTCATTCTCAAAATTGTCCTAGTTTGAATGTTAAATTATATTATCAATGTTGTAATGAGACATCATGCTATTGAACTATTCATTAACTGGGCAAGTTTTACAAGATGAAAGATCTATACACGGGTAAGGAGTGCAGGTAACAACAGTGAGATCATTCACAATATCTAACTGACCTGTTAAACCAAGTATGAGCAAAACTTAAGAATCTGTTCATTCTTTCTTCTGTTTATCCCTTTGGAGAGAAATAGACGGGAGAAACCCTTGGAAATTGAAGTTGAAATTTTACCCGAGACTCCCTGGGGAGAAATTTAGACCCAGTACATCTCCTAGAGTATGAGTGATAAAATGTGTTAACAGGGAAAGGTTTAAGTCAATTTCAAATGAAGTAGAAAATTTAATGCAGGGAATCACATGAAGCCTGAAAATGCCCCAGAAAATGAATAAATAAGAAGACATTTACAAATGGCCTTTGTAGTGGTCAAAAAACTGATCTGAAGAAATTGTTTTCTTATCTATATATGTGCACATAAAATTATTTCAATAGATGAAGTGGTCCGCAATGTTAGACCAAGCCAAGGAAGTATTTTCTGTGTTGCTACCACACAAATACAAGGAGAGGTAACAGAAGGCCAACTGGCTGCAGCTTCCTTTTCTGAGCTTAGGTTCAGAATGAAAGAGCTGCTTCCTCAAATCTGTGCCAGGAAACTTCTGTTTTTATTTTTAGTTTCATTGTTGTTGTCATTCCAAAAAGAGTGGTAATTTGAGTTCTGTAGATCTTTGATAATGAAATACCCATATGAATTGTCTGGGTTCACTGTGAAGAACTCTTTAGCCAGAAGTGAGGTGAAACTAAAGCAAATTAGTTTGACAACATAAAAATATGTATAATGGAAAAGATAATTATTTCTCTTTTTCTCTTTCTAGTATTCAATTATTTAGGATTGTTATCTTTAGTGTTAAATTTGTGGTTTCTCCACCAAGGCAAGAGATTTTTCTGCATATAAAATAGAAAAAAAATGGCCAGAATCATAGCTTTTTTAATGTTTTGAATATTCAGGTTTCACTTTACTAAATTAAATGCGAGCCATTTTTCTAACAATTTATCTGATATGCTGTGAGATTGCCTTGATACTGGAAGATAAAAATTATTGTATACCTAGATATATAATACGTATACTTACTGAAGTGTGAAATAGTACGAGTATGTGAATTATGGCAGCTTAGTATGTGAAAGGTCTTTTTTAAGGGTGTTATTCCATAATCTTGTGATTTTGGGGGGGGATTGGAAGTGTATGAAAATATTAAAACGTAAATGCAGCAAACATCTCAAAACAATCTTGCCAGGAGACAAGGAGGGGAAGGGAGAGACAGAGACAGGGAGAAAGAAAAAGAGATAGAGATAGAGACAGAGACAGAGAGAAGAAAAAAGGCAAACAAATTCAACATTGAAGTCAAGGATTTTGAAAAGTAAATAATAGTAAAAGTGCCGGGAGAGAGGAAGGATGGAATTAATAAAGGACAAAATAGAGAACACATTGGAAACAAATGTAGTACTAATATGTACACCCAAATGTGATTCATTTCAAAAACAATAAAATCTAGCCTGATCAGGAAAAGATAAGGAAGGAAGCCTTAGACACAAAAGATTAGAGAGGAAATGGGAAAGAACCAAAGAGACAGAAGAAATTAAATGAGTTAAATAATTCATCACTTTCTTCAAATCAGTTTGAAAGCTGAATATAATAAATGAGGTTCTCGAAAATGCAAATTGCTAAAATGAACTCACGAACTGGCAGGAAACATTAGCAAACCAATTGCATGAGTGAAACTAAACATGTTCAAGAAGAAAACAGCATCCTCACCATTGCATCTCTAATCTCCTGTAAAAGGCCAAGAACCAGAGGTTATTACAGGTGAGTTTTATCAATATTTCAAGGAATTGATCATGCTGTTGCTATTTAAACTTGTCCACAGCACTGAGAGCAAAGGAAAAGTTCAAAACTATTTTTAAAAATCAAATATATCCTTGATATCAAAACCAGACAAGTCAGTACAAAGAAAGAAAACTCATTTAAAAATATTGACTTAAAAGTCTCAAATAAAATAGACTCCAGCAAAAAAAGTAAATTGGGAAATATAAAAAACTGGAGTTTGTTTCGAGAATAAAGACTCATTTAATACTAAAAAATATTTGCTTATAATATAGTATGAAACATATACTAGCATTAAAACATACACAACATAGTATACAATTACTATAAAACATAAATATACAAAAACTTATATAACTACTATCAAAACATATGTGAAAGTTAGATTGATGGCCAGAAGATATACGATAAAATGTAAAATATATTTTTGATTAAAATCACCTAAGTTTCAATAAAATTGTGATTGCTGAATACTTTTAGTGTAATGTTTAATAGTGGAATATGGAAAAAATTATCATTACATTCAGAAAACATAAAGGATGTGTATTACTCTCATGACTATTAACATTATTCCAGAAATACTAGTCAAAGTAAATACACAAGAAAAACCTATATGTGCATAAAACATCTTTGTTAAGGAAGAAGCAAATTTATCCTTATTTAAAGATGATGAGAACATATAGCTGGTTATCCCACATATTTAAATTGAAAATCTATTAAAAACTCTAAATAAATTCATCAGGGGGAGAGGACCTTCAAGATGTCAGAGGAGCCAGACATGGAGATCACCTTCCTCCCCACAAATACATCAAAAATATATCTACATGTGGAACAACTCCTACAGAACATGTACTGAACACTGGCAGAAGACTTCAGACTTCCCAAAAGGCAAGAAAATATGCAGGTACTTCTCCGTGTGGCTGAGAGGGTCTTGGTGTTCTGGCCGGGTGTCAGGACTGAGTCTCAGAGGTGGAAGAGCTGAGCTCAAGACGTTGGACAACCAGGGACCTCCTGGCTCCATGTAATAGCAATTGGCAAGAGCTCTCCCAGAGATCTCTATCTCAATGTTAAGACCCAACTACACTCAATGACCAGCAAACTCCAGTGCTGGACACCCCATGTCAAACAACTAGTAAGAGAGGAAGACAACCCCATCCATTGGCAGAGAGGCTGCCTAAAATCATAATAAGTTCACAGAAACGCCAAAACAAACCACCAGAGGTGGTCCTGTCCACCAGAAAGACAAGATCCAGACTTATCCACCAGAACACAGGCACCAGTACCCTCCACCAGGAAGCCTACACAAACCACTGAACCAACCTTACCCACTGGGAGCAGACACCAAAAACAACAGGAACTACCAACGGGCAGCCTGCCAAAAGGAGACCCCAAACACAGCAAGTTAAACAAAATGAGAAGACAGAGGAATATGCAGCAGATGAAGGAGCAAAGTAAAAACCCACCAGACCAAACAAATGAAGAGGATATAGGCAGTCTACCTGAAAAAGAATTCAGAGTAAGGATAGTAAAAATGATCCAAAATCTTGGAAATAGAATTGAGAAAATACAAGAAATGTTTAACAAGGACCTAGAAGAACTAAAGAGCAAACAAACAATGATGCACAACACAATACATGAAATTAAAAATTATTTAGAAGGAATCAATAGCAGAGTAACTGAGGTAGAAGAATGAATAAGTGACCTGGAAGATAAAATAGTGGAAATAATTACTGCAGAGCAGAATAAAGAAAAAAGAATGAAAATAATTGAGGACAGTCTAAGAGACCTCTGGGACAACACTAAACGTACCAACATTCAAATTATAGGGGTCCCAGAAGAGGAAAAGAAAAAGAAATGGACTGAGAAAATATTTAAAGAGATTATAGTTGAAAACTTCCCTAATATGGGAAAGGAAGTAGTCAATCGAACCCAGGAAGCACAGAGAGTCCCATACAGGGTAAATCCAAGGAGAAAAAGGCCAAGACACATATTAATCAAACTATCAAAAATTAAGCACAAAGAAAAAATATTAAAAGCAGCAAGGAAAGAACAACAAATAATATACAAGGGAATCCACATAAGGTTAACAGCTGATCTTTCAGCAGAAACTCTGCAAGCCAGAAGGGAGTAGCAGGACATATTTAAAGTGATGAAAGGGAAAAACCTACAACCAAGTTTACTCTACCCAGCAAGGATCTCATTCAGATTTGAAGGAGAAATTAAAACATTTACAGACAAGCAAAAGCTAAGAGAATTCAGCTTTACAACAAATGCTAAAGGAACTTCTCTAGGAAGGAAACACAAGAGGAAGAAAAGACCTACAATAACAAACCAAAACAATTAAGAAAATGGTAATAGGAACATACATATCGATAATTACCTTAAGTGTAAATGGATTAAAGGCTCCAACCAAAAGACATAGACTGGTTGAATGGATACAAAAACAAAACCTGTATATATGCTGTCTACAAAATACCCACTTCAGACCAAGGGACACATACAGACTGAAAGTGAGGGTATGGAAGAAAATATTCCATGCAAATGGAAACCAAAAGAAAGCTGGAGTAGCAATTCTCATATCTGACAAAATAGACTTTAAAACAAAGACTATTACAAGAGACAAAGAAGATCACTACATAATGATCAAGGGGTCAATCCAAGAAGAAGATATAACAATTTTAAATATTTATGCCCCCAACATAGGAGCACCTCAAAACATAAGGCAAATGTTAACAACAATAAAGGGGAAATCGACAATAACACAATCATAGTAGGGGATTTTAACACCCCACTTTCACCAATGGGCAGACCAACCAAAATGAAAATAAATAAGGAAACACAAGCTTTAAATGACACATTAAACAAAATGGACTTAATTGATATTTAGGACATTCCATTCAAAAACAACAGAATACACTTTCTTTTAAAGTGCTCATGGAACATGTTCCAGGACAGATAATATCTTGGGTCACAAATCAAGCCTTGTTAAATTTAAGAAAATTGAAATTGCATCAAGTATCTTTTCCGACCACAAAGCTATGAAGCTAGATATCAATTACAGGAGAAAAAAACTGTGAAAAATACAAACAAATGCAGATTAAACAACATGCTACTAAATAGCCAAGAGATCACTGAAGAAATCAAAGAGGAAATCAAAAAATACCTAGAAACAAATGACAATGAAAACACGACAACCCAGGACCTATGGGATGCAGCAAAAGCAGTTCTACGAAGGAAGTTTTTAACAATAAGATCCTGCCTCAAGAAACAAGAAACATCTCAAATAAACAGCCTAACCTTATGCCTAAAGCAATTAGAGAAAGAAGAACAAAAAGAACCCAAAGTTAGCAAAAGGAAAGAAATCATAAAGATCAGATCAGAAATAAATGAAAAAGAAATGAATGAAACAATGACAAAGATCAATAAAACTAAAAGCTGGTTCTTTGAGAAGATAAACAAAATTGATAAACCATTAGCCAGACTCATCAAGAAAAAAAGGGAACAGACTCAAATCAACAGAATTAGAAATGAAAAAGAAGTAATAACTGACACTGCAGAAATACAGAGGATCATGAGCGATTACTACAAGTAACTGTATGCCAATAAAATGGACAAGCTGGAAGAAATGGACAAATTCTTAGAAAAGCACAACTTTCCGAGACTGAACCAGGAAGATATAGAAAATATAACCAGACCAATCACAAACACTGAAATTGAAACTGTGATGAAAAATATTCCACAAACAAAAGCCCAGGACCAGATGGCTTCACAGGCGAATCCTATCAAACATTTAGAGAAGAGTTAACACCTATCCTTCTCAAACTCTTCCAAAATATACCAGAGGGAGGAACACTTGCAAACTCATTCTATGAGGCCATCATCACCCTGATACCAAAACCAGACAACAATGTCACAAAGAAAGAAAACTACTGATGAACATAGATGCAAAAATTCTTAACAGAACAGAATTCAGTAGCACATTGAAAGGATCATAAACCCATGATCAACTGGGGTTTATCCCAGGAATGCAAAGATTCTTCAATACACACAAATCAATCAAGGTGATACACCATATTAACAAACTGAAGGATAAAAAACATATGATAATTTCAATATATGCAGAAAAAGCTTTCGACAAAATTCAACATCCACTTGTGATAAAAACTTTCCAGAAAGTAAGCATAAAGGTAACTTACCTCAACATAATAAAGGCCATATATGACAAACCCACAGCCAACATTGTTCTCAGTGGTGAAAAACTGAAACCATTTCCACTAAGATCAGGAACAAGACAAGGTTGCCTGCTCTCACAACTCTTATTCAACATAGTTTGGAAGTTTTAGCCACAGCAATCAGAGATGAAAAAGAAATAAAAGGAATCCAAATCAGAAAAGAAGAAGTAAAACTGTCCACTGTTTGCAGATGACATGATACTATACATAGAGAATCCTAAAGATGCTACCAGAAAACTGCTAGTGCTATTCAATGAACTTGGTAAAGTAGAAGGATACAAAATTAATGCACAGAATTCTCTTGCTTTCCTATACACTAATTATGAAAAATCTGAAAGAGAAATTAAAGAAACACTTCCATTTACCTTTGCAACAAAAAGAATAAAATACCTAGGAATAAACCTACCTAAGGAGCAAAAGGCCTGTATGCAGAAAACTATAAGACACCGATGAAAGAAATTAAAGATGATACAAATAGATGGAGAGATATGCCATGTTATTAGATTGGAAGAATCAACATTGTGGAAAAGACTATACTACCCAAAGCAATCTACAGATTAAATGCAGTCACTGTCAAACTACCAAGGCCATTTTCACAGAACTAAGAAGAAAAAATTTCACAATCTGTAAGGAAGCACCAAAGACCCCGAATAGCCAAAGCAATCGAGAAAAAAACTGGAGCTGGCAGAAGCAAGCTCCCTGACTTCAGACTATACTACAAAGCTACAGTAAACAAGGCAGTATTGTACTGGCACAAAAACAAACATCGATCAATGGAACAGGATAGAAAGCTCAGAGATAAACCCATGCACATATGATCACATTATCTTTGATAAAGGAGACAAGAATATACACTAGAGAAAAGACAGCCTCTTCAATAATTGGTGCTGGGAAAACTGGACAGCTACATGTAAAAGAATGAAATTAAAACACTCCTTAACACCATACACAAAAATAAACTCAAAATGGATTAAAGAGCTAAATGTAAGGCCAGACACTATTAAACTCTTAGAGGAAAACATAGGCGGACACTCTATGACATAAATCACTGCAAGATCCTTTTTAATCCACGTCCTAGAGAAATGGAAATAAAAACAAAAATAAACAAGTGGGACCTAATGAAACTTAAAAGTTTTTGCACAGAAAAAGAAACCATAAGCAAGATGAAAAGACAACCTTCAGAACAGGAGAAAATACTTGCAAATGAAGCAACTGAAAAAGGATTAATCTCCAAAATATACAAGCAGCTCATGCAGCTCAATATCAAAAAGCAAACAACCCAATCCAAACATAAGCAGAAGACCTAAATAGACATTTCTCCAAAGAAGATATATAGATTGCCAACAAACACATGAAAGGATGCTCAACATCACTAAACTTTAGAGGAATACAAATCAAAACTTCAGTGTGGTATCACCTCACACCAGTCAGAATGGCCATCATCAAAATATCTACTAACAATAAATGCTGGAGAGGGTGTGGAGAAAAGGGAACCCTCTTGCACTGTTGGTGGGAATGTAAATTGATACAGCCACTATGGAGAGCAGTATGGAGGTTCCTTAAAAAACTGAAAATAGAACTACCATATGACCCAGCAATCCCACTACTGGACATATATCCCGAGAAAACCATAATTCAAAAGAAGCATGTACCACAATGTTCATTGCAGCTCTATTTACAATAGCCAGGACATGGAAGCAACCTAAGTGTCCATAAAGAGATGAATGAATAAAGATGTGGCACATATATACGATGGAATATTACTCAGCCAAAAAAAGAAACGAAACTGAGTTATTTGTAGTGAGGTGGATGGACCTAGAGTCTGTCATATGGAGTGCAGTAAGTCAGAAGGAAAAACACAAATACCATATGCTAACACATATATAAGGAATCTAAAAAGAAAAAACAATTTTCTGGAGAACCTTGGGGCCAGAAAGGAATAAAGATGCAGACATAGATAATGGGCTTGAAGACATGGGGAGGGAGAAGGACAAGCTGCAACAAAGTGAGAGGGTGGCATGGACATATATACACTACCAAATGTAAAATAGCTAGTGGGAAGCAGCCACATAGCACAGGGAGATCAACTCGGTGTTTTGTGACCACCTAGAGGGGTGGGATAGGGAGGGTGGGAGGGAGATGCAAGAGGGAGGGGTATGGGGATATATGTATACGTATAGCTGATTCACTTTGTTATACAGCAGAAACTAACACAATAATATAAAGCAATTATTCTCCAATAAAGATTAAAAAAAAAAAGTGAAGTAGGGGTTACCAGCGACTTGTAAGAGGAACAAATGGGGATTTACTAATCAATAGGCACAAAATTTCAGTCCAGCAAGATGACTAAGCTCTAGAGATCTGTGTACAACACTGTACCTACAATCAACAATAATGTATTTTATATTTAGAATTTTGTTCAGACAGTGGATCTCATGTTAAGTGTTCTCTCCACAATAATAATAATAAAATTCCTCAGTATAGGTACAAAATTAACATACTCAGCTTTCATATTTATAAACAACAACCTCTTGGAAATAGAGATTTTATTTACTATAGTAAACACATACAAATAAATTATACAAATAAATGTAACAAGAAATGTCCAGGACCTAGAGGAAGAATCTTCAAGTATCTGTCAGTTCCTCATTATGTGTAATTAAGCACCTGAAAATTTAGTGGCTTAAAACAATGATAATATATTTGCCCCTGGTTCTATTGATTGGCAGTTTGGGCTGGGTTCTGCTGGAACAACTCTTTGCCCCATGTGGTGGTGCTGGCCTTGACTATAGCTCTACATGGTTTCTCATCCTTTCTGAAGTGAGCCCAGGCTTATTCACAGGATGGCAACTGTGTTCCAGGACAGCAAATGTATAAACCACAACCTTACTTTAGGCCTCAGCTTAGAACTTGTAGGCATTCACCCCGAACTTGAGAAAATTGGAATAAAAATTATTTTAAGCTGAAGACATTTGAGATTCAACAGATGCAGAAAGAAGTCTTCTTGGGGCTTCTCCTATCTGACTCAAAGCAGAAACTTCTGAGAAATGATGATGGGCATAAATTCCCTCTTTGGGGTCACTTCTGCTCCCAGGAGAGAGTCCAGAAGTAAACCTACTAAAAATGCCCTCTCTGGGGGAGTTTTATGGCCCTGAATACCACTCATGCCTGTACAGACAAATATTACCACAAAATTTTTTGCCTCCCATTTGTTCTACCAAAAAAGAAAGATTTATTTTTTCCTAAAGAAACCTATTTGCCCTTCCCATACAAGTCATTTCTTCTCCTTCCTTCCCCCTACAAAGTTTGGTATATAAGCCTTTGACTTTAACCATTTAACAAGCCAGCTACCTCTTTGTTGACTCCTGTGTACATACAAATAAATATTTTTCTTCTTAATTTGTCCTTTGTAAATTTAATTTATAAGTTCCAGATACAGAATATAGGAGAGTAGAGGAAAAGGTTCTTTCCTCCCTGATACGCTCAAGACCCAAGGCCAGCCTGGGTTCAAGAGTTTGGAAAAATAGATTCTATCTCTTGAAAGGAGAAGCTACAAAGAATTTGTGACCACTTTTAATTTACTATATTTACAAAGGGAGATAAAATAAGATACCTAAATAACCTTGCTCTTAGTCAATAAGAATAAATGTTATGAACATTTCAATTCCTTCAAAATTAATCTGTAATTTAATGGGAGTAATAAAATACTGGCAGATTATTTTGGTTCTTTGACACTTAATGTTAAACCTCATATATAAAAATATGTAAAGTAGGCATAAATAGTAATGATAAAAATAATGATGATAATGATAAATCATGATAAAATCAATAATAAACATAAAGAATAATAAAATTTCTACAGATATTAAAACATATTGCAAAAACACAGAGATAGAAACTTTTGATGTGTGCACAGAAGTAAGCAGATAGGTAAATGAAATGGGTTGAAGATTTCATAAAATATATTAAACATAGAATAAAGCAATCATTTAAAAACAATGAGAAACCCATGAATTAGCCAAAAAAGAATAATAGAAAAACTGATAATCCAAGTAAAAATAAAACAAATCTAGATCACTACATTAAAAAAAAAATTATTTACTTATTTATTTTGGCTGTGTTGGGTCTTCGTTGTTACATGTGGGCTTTCTCTAGTTACGGAGAGCGGGGGCTACTCTTTGTTGCAGTGCATGGGCTTCTCATTTTGGTGGCTTCTCTTGCTGTGGAGCACAGGCTCTAGGCACGTGGGCTTCAGTAGTTGTGGCATGTGGGCTCAGTAGTTGTGGCTTGCAGGGCTCTAGAACGCAGGCTCAGTAGTTGTGGTGCACGGACTTTGGTGCTCTGCAGCATGTGGGATCTTCCTGATCAGGGCTTGAACCCATGTCCCCTGCATTGGCAGGCAGATTCTTAACCACTGCACCACCAGAGAAGTCCCAAGATGCTACATGTTTTATAACACACTTCCCCCCAAAGTTAGAAGACAATTTAGAGTTTTTTTTTTAAACAGCCTTGAAAAAGAAACATTTTTGCTAAATAAAAAAGAAGAATCCAGAATTCACAAAATATATTTTATAAATTTGATTGTATAAAATTAAAAATGTATGCATGAGAAAGGAATATCAGAAATCAAAATGCTAAAGAAAATCTGAGAAAGACATAACAAGCAATTAAGAATCAATAAAAAAGATATGATAAACCCGATAGGAAATAAAATAGGCAAAGGATATGAATAGGGAATGTGACGGTTAATTTTATCCGTCAACTTGATTGGCCTAAGGAATGCCCAGATAACTGGTAAAATATTATTTCTAGATTTGTCTGTGTGGGTGTTTCTGGAAGAGATCAACCTTTGATTAAATAGACCAAAGAAAGAGATCTGTCTTCACCAGTGTGGGCATCATACAATCCATTGGGGGTGAAATGGAGCAAAAAGGCAAAGGAAGGGCGAATTCTGTCCTTAAGCTGGGAGATTCGTCTTCTTCTGCCCATGGACATCAGAGCTTCTGGTTCTCCAGCCTTTCAACTCAGGGACTTACCTAGTGACCCTCTGGTTCTCAGGCCTCTGGAATAAGATTGAATCATAACCCTGGCTTTCCTGGTTCTCTAACTTGCAGACAGCAGACTGTGGGACTTCTCAGACTTCTCAGCCTCCATGATCACTTGAGCTAATTCCAGTAATAAATATCTTCCCTCTGTCTCTGTCTCTCTCTGTCCCTGTCTGTCTGTCTGTCTGTCTCTCTCTCTCTGTGTATATATATATATATATATATATATATATATATATATATATATATGTGTGTGTGTATATATATATATATATACCTGATTGGTCCTGTTTCTCTGGAGAATACTGACTAATATAGGGAGTTATAAAAGCTAAAGGTCAAATGTGGCATAAATATATGAAACTATTCACTCATAATTAGAAAAAACTGACTCATAAATAAAATAAAGCAAATTATGAACTCATATCACATTATATTAGCAAAAGTAAACTAAAAATAATGATTTGTGATATTGCTGAGCTTACGAAGGAAAAAACTAAGTTTTATTAACTTAGTAGGAGGACAGATTAGTGAAAGCAATTTGGAGAACAATTTTGCAATTTTGCAATATCTAACATAAAATGTAAATAACCATGTGCTTTGATCCAGTTTAGTTCAGCTTTTGACTTCCAACTTAAACAGAATTTAGCAAAAAGAGGGAACTATTAGCTCTGGTTCTGAAAAATGTCTTGGAGATAGACTAGTTTGATTTGGGGCCCAATTAGCTCTGCTTTTCTTTTTTGATCTCTCAGACAGACTTTTGCCACGAGAGTATGTTCATTGCAGCATTGAGTTGTAACAGCAAAATCTAGTCCTGTGTGTGTGTGTGTGCACACGTGTGTGTGTGTATCTCCATTAATAAGAGCTAGGCTAAACAAGATATGGTAAATGCATGTAATAGAATAATTTAAAAAGGTAAAGAAAAGAAATTAAGTTGATACACTGTGCCAAAATGGAAAGTTTCACCAAGGTGGGTGGTTGAAAAAAAAATTTAGTACCATGTCTACAGTTGGCTTCCATTTGTTATTATTTTTAAAAAGTAAATAGATATATTTATACAAAGAAAATTTTTGGCAAGATAGGCAACTCCTAAGAGTACAATTTCTTGAGAGTTAAATGTATGATTTTTGCTGTGTGGTAGTTTATACGTGATGGTAAGATCTTCTGTGTTTGAAATATTTTACCTTGAACATATATTCTTTGAAAAAAAATATAACAATAGGTTTTACTGACCCTGTCACAAATACTTCATAGTTTACTATGGGAGGGGTCAGATAGAAAAATGTCCTTATAGAGAAACAAGAGATGTTTTTAATAAAATGCAGCATTTGAGCTCTGTTTGCAGCCTGGTTCTGTCCTGTAGTATTACTCTGCGACTGAAGACAAGTCTGATCTTTCTTTTGAGTTGAGTTCCTTCTGTTTGTATAAAATAGAGGTAAGGATGTATATCTCAAGTGCACTGTGAGAGTGAAATGAAGTTTAAATACAAAGGACTCATCATCTTTCTGGAATCAGAGCTTTTGCTTAATATCTATGTTGATTCCTTTCCCCCACCCCTTGCAGATGCCTCGTCCTGTGCTCTTTACTACGATTGCTAGTCTGACCTTTTTCTCAGCTTGTCCTTGCTGACATGCTCAGTTTCCATTTTATAACCCAGCAGTTGTCTTTATTTGAAGAACTTCTATATTCTTATTTTCCAGAATGAAAGTTCATGCCACACCAGGCAGCTTCTCTGTGGGTGCCCTCTGCACTCTGTACAAAGGATCATTAACAAAGAACCCTGGAGGTCAGGCTTGAGGGAGGGAGTTCCTGCTGAGAATAGCCG